>NC_080557.1:46342500-46642500 GCF_030253575.1 Rhododendron vialii | reverse complement strand
ATTACTATATCTTACATATAGATTTTTTTCGATGTTCGTTTATTTTTTTTTCTCGTATGGGGCTATCTTCAATATAGATTTATTTTTTTCTCTTATGGGGCTATCTTACATATAGATTTCTTTCGATGTTCGTTTTTTTTTTTTCCTCGTATTGGGCTAGCAATCGATCTTAGCGTATTCTATATATATTGAGCTAGGTTTAATTATTGCAAGTCTCACAATATTGATGTTATCTTCTATAAGTGGGATTCTCTCACCGGTCGAACATTGAAAAAATAAAAAATAAATAAAAACCTAAAAGACGAAAAATTAAAAATTAAAAATTAAAAAAGAACTAAAAGAGGCATGCAAGCATATGATCATCCGCAAGTTGATTAACCCATTTGGCCCCAACACACCCCTCTCCCTTTCAACGTCCCTCTATTATTGCTAGCCTACACCTATAGCATTTACTAAACTTCCACTTTAATTCTCCCATAAATTTTGGTTTCTTGAAAAAAAAAAAAAAAAAAAACTTTCTCCCATAAACAAAGCACTCAAAGCAAACAACAGGAGAGAGAGAGAGAGAGAGAGAGAGAGAGTGATGGAGGTTGGCCGGAAAATGGAAAACGATCATGATAAAGCTAACATGAAGTTCGAGGAGACGGAGCTGCGGCTAGGGTTGCCGGGTGGCGGGGGAGGAGGAGGAGGAGTGGAAGGAGATATTCATGGGGTGAAGAATAGTAATAATACTAATAACAACAACGGGAAGAGAGGTTTTGAGGAAATTGTGGATTTGAAGCTCAACCTTTCGTCTAAGGTACCGATTGAGAAGGTGAAGATCAATCCCTCCAACGATCCGCCAAAGCCTCCGGCCAAGTATGCGATCCACCGTACTTGTTCTTTTGTTACTGATTTGTTGTTTTAGAATTTACTCTTTGGTGCATGCTCATGTTCTTTTATTTTTGGTAGATTTATTTAGATTCACAGTACATGTTCATGTTGATGATCTAGGGTTCGCTAAAGTATCTTTTCACAATAATATAGATTCATTTGGAGAGAGAGAGAGAGAGAGAGAGAGAGAGAGAGAGAGAGAGAGAGAGAGAGAGAGATTACAATTTAAATGTTGAATTTTTTTTTTTCTGAACTTCCATAGTATTTTCTTCAAGTTTATTCAAAAAATCTCCCTTGGGTTTTTCAGGGCACAAGTAGTGGGTTGGCCGCCGGTCCGATCCTTCCGTAAGAACATACTGACCGTCCAAAAGAGCGGCGGCGACGAGGAGAAAGAGAAATTAACTAGCGGAGTAGCAGCTTTTGTGAAGGTTAGCCTACATGGTGCACCTTACTTGCGTAAAGTGGACTTGAAAACGTACAAGACTTACAAAGAGCTCTCTGATGCATTGGGCGACTTGTTTAGTTCCTTCACCGTTGGTAAGCTCAAGACCTAGAAAAATTGTCACAGAAAGTTTCATTTTTTGGCCTAGCTAGAGATTCGCTAAATTTGACATAAACTATACCGAGGTTAAATCACACAGAATATTTGTAACGACCCAAATTTCAAAAAATCGGAGCGTTCCAACATTTATCATTTGCATACTTTTTTTTGATTCTTATTCTATAGATGTTTTTTTTATCCATAGCGTGGATTCGGTGTCAATTCTGTGCACCTAGCATTTCTATCGTGTTTATTTTTGCTTTTAGAGATCGAAATTGTGAATAGAATAAAACTTGCTCTTCTTCTCTCTCTTTTTCTCCCGACTAATAAGTAAAACTAGAGGTGTGTTTGGATCATGAATTTGCGGATTTATGTAGGGGAAAAAAGGTAAAGATTTCAATTTAATTTTTCCTCACATCCAACCATGAAATTTTAATTCAAAAAACACAACTAACAGGTCTGTCATGCATTTATTAGTTTCTCCATATTTGTATGATCATCAATATGGAATGATTTTTCTCGAAGGTAACTGCGGGATGAAGGATTTCATGAATGAAAGCAAACTGATGGATCTTTTGAGTGGTTCTGATTTTGTTCCAACTTATGAAGACAAGGATGGTGATTGGATGCTCGTCGGCGATGTCCCTTGGGAGTAAGTCCAAAATTCTCACTCATTAATTAGAATAACTCCCTTGAGATAGAGTAGATTTAAATGGGAAAAAAAAAATAGAATAAGTACTCCATTCACCACGTACTACAACGAAAAGTCGTATTACTTTTTTAATCAAAAAATAAAATACTTTTTTACATAATAATAGAGACATATCGTATGGGGTTCACTGATTGGGCTATATATATAAGATGACATATCAAATAATACGATAATATCATTTCTAGATATGGTCACCACAATATTACAGCCATTTACAGGTGATTAATATCTCATAGCCTCAAAATCAGCTATGTGTTTGGATCAAGAAAAATAGTACAAGCTAGCAAGGCTAAAGAACATGACACGAAACTAATGAAACGAAGTTGGCATTGTTCACTTCATATCTCTTATTCTAATTCCTTTCCCCTTTCCACATCAAACAGGATGTTTGTTAATTCTTGCAAGCGCCTACGCATAATGAAAGGAACGGAGGCCAAAGGACTCGGTTAGTACATTTATTCCTACAAAAGTATATTCCGGGGCATATTTATGTTATCAACGTACACTAATTCACCATTTTAATTTGGATACTATTATTTCAGAACCAAGGGCCATGGGAAAATGCAAGAACAGAGATTGAAGCAGTAATCAAGACCCCAGCATGCAGCCTCCTGCTCCCTTGATCTTTGTGAAACACAAATCAAGAATAAAAAGAGGGGAATGAACTGCGGAGATCGATTGAGCAGGGTGCTTAATCTGGGTTGATCTGTATTATGCTTTGTATTTAGTGTGAGCTACTCCACATAATACGTACTTCTTGTGTAAGTATTTGCATGTTATCGGGAAAACGATAACCCGGCCGTACGTGTGTTTCAAGAATTTGGCTTTGCATGTCTTGTTTGATTTTGCCTGAACTAAAGGCTTGCTTGATAAGAGCCATAATAATGTGGTTACTATTTGTCTTTGTTTAGTGCTGTAAACTAGCCAGATTAGTTCGATTTTTCAATGAATCGAGCCGACGAACAAGTTTTAATCTAGCCAAATTGGGTAGGTTAAATTATTCTTGAATGCATTTTTCATTCCCTTTATCCGGAGGGCGGTCGAAGGAAGAGAAAGATCCAGAAACATTCTCTCTTGCTTGAATCTGAAATAGAGGAAGCGCAAAAGCCGGAGGCAGCGTATTGAAAGAGCTTCTGCTAGACGCTACACAAGCCACCGTTGAGCTTAGAACCTATTATCGATTAGTTTGATTAGTTTTACACATTTATCTTTGTTCCTTCAATAACCTATTATCGATTCCCCGTTTCTCGATAATTGTCAAGCAAGCATGTCTGAAGGGTATGTCTGAATTATGGAATCGCAAAAAATTATTTAAAATGGGAAATTTTAGGAAAAGTGAAGAAATATTTGAAGATCCATTCCAATTTTTGGATATGGGGATTGAAGTATCAACGTGTTCTGTTCCATTACCTTTGTACAAGGAGGGAACAAGATCATGTGGGTGTCGATAGGGCATTTATTCGTGCCCATCTGTATGGTTGGTGCGTTTATTCTTATGTAAAAACATAGGGGTAACAACTAACAAGGTCGTTGGTGAGTTTTTTTTTTTTCTACTAAGCAAAAAGGGTAGAGGAGGGGGCGACCGAACATAGCAACCCTCTCGTGAGTGTGACCATAGAAACTCCAGACCCGTGGCGGATCCCGGGAGAGACCAAAGAGCCATAGCAACTACCTCCCCGCCAAGGGCTAGCGGGCCAAAGCCGGGCTGCTCAAGAGGACCAAATTTGAGAGGGCGTCGTTAGCACGACTCGAACTCGAGACCTCCTGGATCACCCAAACCCAATGGGGATAAAGCCTCGACCAACAAGGTTGGTGAGTTTAGTTGATGAGGTCGTACTCCTATTTATTTAGAGGGTCATAGTTATTGCTGGCAAATTGTACTATGCAATCACTCTATAGATCTGAGGTTGCTGACAATTCTTTGGAAACATCTCACCTAATGTGTGTGTGCGCGCGTGCGCGAGACTATACGGGGAAAAGAGAGTCAATGTGTTAGTATATCCTGATGATACAAAGGAAAATCACCTGCGCAAAGAATTTTATACTTGGAATATTTTCTCAAATGACTTACAGGCCTCGAGCTTGACAGACTATGACAGCACTAGAGACCAGGGCAGTGTATCAAACCTTTGTGAAAAAATGAATTAAACTGAATGAAGTAGAGAGTTACTAGTATCATACAATGAAACGAGAAAGTTCTAACTGCTACCTTTATTTTGTACTATAATAACTTGAGAGCAAAATGGATTCACCAACCTTGAAGCCGGATCCGATTCAGTTGAAAAGATGGCTACATTTTCACTTTTGGTCAACTTGTTTATGCCTTCTCCATTATTAGACTGTTTCTCCTTATTATAACAGGATTGAACTGAATTGACCATTGTCTATCTTCTGGTTACAGGTGTGGATTCAAATTCAGAGATCAACCGACTTGATAATCAAATCTGCATTTTTCTTCGACTTCATTATGAGCTCTGCATTAGGCTGGTCATTGTGTTCTATCTGCATGGTGATTTACTTATAGAAGATACAAAAATCCGAATCTTAAAGTGAATAAAAAAGCCAAAGGAACTAGCTAAACAGATAAGAATCAAGAAAAGTACCAACGGAAATTATGGAAGTTAAAAACACCACGAGGTCGATGTCAAACTTACCCGCCATTTAGCAACATCCGGAGGCTTTCCTATAATGGACAGACAAATACGACGAAACCAATAAGCCTCCGTTTCATCATACATGTAACGTTTTTAGACAAGTGATTGGTCTAGGAGTGCATACCAGTCAATATATGTCTCTTTAAAACCCGTTGCATTGTTGTCTCAATGTCAACCTCGATGAACCTTTGAAGTTATATTTTATTGGTCAGTAAAACACAGTGGAGGGGGTGATGAACATGAGATATCAACTATATTATAACCCCATACGAAATTGCCTGTAAAGCAGCCAAAAACATTTAGCTACCACCGTCAAAGGTAATATATTTGAAGCAGCGAGCACTCAACATTAGTCTGCAGAATGTTACATGTTTCTGGTGTCTCATCCTATATACATCTGCTAGTTAAACTCTGTTTGGTACAAGGGCACTAGAACGGAAGCAAGAGCCAAGAGAGGAAGAAAATGTAGTATTAAAAGGAAAAAGCTTCCACACATAGCATTGATGAGGATTTTCATTTCATTTCATTTCCAAAAGTTGTGATATTCAAATAGAAACTTCTTTTTTATGAAACCCAGCCGGCTTTCAAACAAAAGTGTTTCTTTTAACTGTATTGCCCGTTTCTATTAAAATTGTCTAATTCCATCAATATATTTCGGTAAAAGTATGCCTCATGTGGGAGGTAGGAGTGGGAAGAGTATAATGTGGGAGGTAGGAGTGGGAAGAGTACTTGAGGTCGCCCTCCGGGTATATGGCGGTTGCTACAATGGTGCTCGAGAGCTCGGGGCGGACTTAGAGAAAGAGAGGGATGGCAGTAAAGAGTAGGTGTATTGAATGCTTGTTGGATACTTGTTATATATGAGCCTTGGAGATGAGAGAGAGCCAGGTGTGAGGCTCCCCCCCATTGGTGGGCAGAGTGGAGGTTGACATTGTTTCATCTTTTAGTCCCAAGTCAGGCCTTGGAGCTTGTAATCAAGGAACCAACAGAGGCTATTTCGGTGATACATGGAGACCCGTATCATCTGCCGAGTCAGGCGAGGTATGATACGGGCTCCGAGGCGCCAGGCGGTAGGTATGATACTTCTTTCGAGATGTCAGATGGTGGTCAATTCCCCTTCTCTCTCTAGGACCGATCAAGTTAGAGCTCGCCGGAGGCAAGCTCGTCCTCCTTAACAAACCCCTTGCTCTAGCCTCCAAACCACATTCCTCCTTAGGTCCTGAGCGAAGTACCTAAGCCCTGCTCCCGGCCTAGGATAGTGTATAGAGTCGCCTTTAAGTATTCCGGAGTCTTCGAAGTGTTGAGTAGGAGGTGAGGTACCCGGAGGTGACCTCACTCCTCCATGGGTGGGGAGTTCCTGGAGGAGGCCTTGCTTCTCCGGATGCGGAGTTTGTGGAGGAAGCTTGCTTCGGCGGAGGCAAGGTTCGTGGAGGAGGTATTGCTCCTCCGAAGACATAGTTTGTGGAGGAAGTCTCCTCCTGGGCGGAATGTATAATTTGTAGAAAGCTTCACTTTGGCGGAGGCAAGGTTCGTTGAGGAAGCCTTGCTCCGCCGGAGGTGAGTATCATGGAGGAAGCCTTGCTTCTCCCGAAGGTGAGGATCGTGGAGGAAGGCTTGCTCCTCCTGGGAGTTAGTATTGTGGAGAAGGCCTTGCTCCTCTTGGAGGTGAACATTGTGGAGGAGGCCTTGCTCCTCCTGGAGGTGAACTTTGTGGGGGAGGCCTTACTCTTCCTGGAGGTGGATCTTGTGGAGGAGGCCTTGCTCCTCCTAGAGTTGGATCTTGTGGAGGAGGCCTGCTCCTCCTAGAGGTAGATCTTGCAGAGGAGGCCTGCTCCTCCTAGAGGTGACTATTGTGGAGGAGGCATTGCTCCTCCCGGAGGTGGTCATCGGCGGGGTTCTTGGAGAAGGTGCATCTGGTTGCGGGATATATTGTATACCCACACCTCACATATCTTTTGAAAGATGATGAAAAGTTGTGAGCTAAATGCATAGAACCTTAAACATAAATGAAGCCACATATAGTTCCTAGGTTGGTAGTCCTACATATATATGGGGAGAGGGGTCCAGCAGTAGTTACCAACAGTCTTCTTCGAAATCCTTATTTTGTAGCTAATTCCACATGTTTTTGTCGTCAAATATTAATTAAACATAGTAAAAATTTCATGGAAGTGTCTATTGCTTACCACTTCTCATCAAAAACAGATGATATATCCTTCCAAACCCCTTTGTCCAACAGCAGATAATTACCTTCCACTATCACCACCTTGTGTCTGCAACCAGGGTAAAAGATGATGCACGATAGATGGATAAAGTCATAGTTCAACCATTTCAAGGTGCTACAAACACAAACCAAACACCGAATGAAACAGAATGAATGGAACAATCGGATATATATTGCCAAAAAGAACAATGGAATGCTATCTGCTCAAGAAATTTCTGATGCTCTCATGGAGGTGAGAACATCTTGATCGAAAGCTCCACAGTTCTGAATAGTGAGAAAGACTTTTCAAAATTCGATCAAATCACTCGAGAATCTTGGAACAGGAACTCCAGCCAGAAGTATTGACTCTTTGTTTCAGAGGCTGGGGAGAGGGGCTAAAAGCAGAATGTAACGAGATTTAGCCTCATATTCATGCTGGAGTAGTAACCATATGGAAACATAAATTATACTCCACAACCACAAGGAAACATCTCAGAAACAATTTATTTCAAAGGTCATAGCAATTTTCATCCGCTAGTTTCAGAATAAGAAGTCATTATTAGTGACTACAAAGGTTACAAAGCTGACATCGTGCAGGGTTTAAAGCACAGAAGTTACTATGAGTAGCCTTTTCACTTTTAGGGATATTCTGGTGAGTAGATAAGAGGCAATTCCAAATTTTATCATCTTCAAAGATAAAGCCCTTATAAGCCGGACATAACTTCATAGTTCATACTCTCCAGTGTATCAGCCATCAGGGATAATGGCCTTGTACATATCTCAGGGATAAGCACTTTAAATCTTATTGAACCCTCCACTTCATATTAGGCCATGCCTTTTTTGAGTTCACAATATAGATACTAATGCCACAAAGGTGTATCATCCCTTACAAACCAATTCCTAAGTTCAAACTTTGTATCCGTACAAGCTATTTTATCAAGTCCATCATTGGAACAGTGTAAAAGAGACTCTTTGAGTATGGTGGGATCTGCATCACCATAGTCAGCCTTTGGAGTGTTTAGTATTTCAAGGGCGAGGTGTTTACCATTGCATTCACATGCAAGACAAATTTTTAATCCCTTTCCTAGAGAAGGAGAATTTGAACAAGAATCTTTTCTGCAATAAGAAAGAGAACAAAAACATACTGCAGGTTCACAAAAATGTCATCTTTCACTGGATCTCCAACGCCATGGTCAAATGAAGGAGCATAAACTGATCCCTGAAAGAGCCATCATTACTCATCAGAACTCAACATGAGGAGAGAACACGTGTACAGAGTGGCTCCGAAATTCTCCCTTTCTTGCCTGAGGCAACAGAGTATGAAAGACAAATATAGAAGATAACTCCTAAAAGAATGACCATCAACACAAGTAGCAGCTCACCTGAACTCTTAAAGTATTGAGACACTTGAGCAGTAGTTCAGGATCAAATGTCCATGGAGCTGGTTCACCAAAAAAACAAGTAATGCTTCAAACACTAATCATCTAAAACTAAAAACAAAGAATTACAAGACAAAAGAAACTCACCACCCCTTCTCGCGTGAGCTTCCTCTGGATCCTACGTTTGGGAAAAAGTACGTCTAAGAATAAGAAATTTCAATACCACAAGCCTGCTCATTCGTTTTGAGTGTGTGCATTCCCAGGAATGCACATGCACATATTACACATACAAAAACATGACTATATTCCCATAGCAATCAAACAATATGTGTATCACGACGAAAAATAGGAATATATGTTCTGAAATCGCTAGCTCTCCAAACAATGTGTATCACGATAAAAAATGGGAATATATGTTCTGAAATCACTAGCTCTCTTCAGATAATTGGAAATCACCAAACAGCAACAACAACAACAAAAAAAAAAACTGTGGTTTAAGTTTTACTATGTGTGCAGCTACGTAAATAAACTGTGGTTTAAGTTTTCCTCTTACGTTTAAAATACTGCTTTCGATCAAGGCTACTGTTACACCCACCATGACAAAACGCAAGAACAGCTGCTACCCATAACATACAGACATTAGCAATGTCATAAACAGAGGAATGACAACCTCCATTGCATCCAGTTGATGACGATAAAGGTGGAACCCATCCATTGGAAGGACTGCAGCCACTTCTGGTGGATCGACTTGTGAATCGAAAGAACATGACTTTTCAGGCCATAACTTATTTACTCGCCGAACTATTTCATTTGCAATAGTGCTCTTCCCAGCACCAGGAGGACCAGCCAAACCCACAATGTGCCTGCACAACACAGTAGGCAGATAGTTTCATACAATTTGTCAACCAAAGGAGCAGCAAAAAGAAACGCTTTACAGTGATACTGGTGAAAGAGTTGCAAAAATTTATGTGTTGGCGATTCTTAACTATTCATTTCTTGTCCAGTTTCTGGTCCCTGCAGGCTGCAGTCCACGGAAGAACCATGCAGATGGACAGAAGGGAACCACGATAAGGAAAGGAATTCGTATTTTTTTTCAAATTGTACTAGTTCACATGCAAGAGAAGGTTCAATTAAAGAATTTGGACAAGGCCCAAGAAATGTCATACAAATGTATGTAGTTAATAAACCATGGATCAAATCGTTGAATCAAATTTTGCTCTCCTACAGTCTTTTTGTTCTTTCGGTTCAAGTTCCTTATGGATTCAGTTATAAGACAAGTAAATATTGTATTGTCACACAACGAAATCGCTGTATGAGACTTGACATGAACTTTAAATAAAGCACTGAAAACTACTTGAGACTACATATGCTCAACGGCAACATCAAATCATGCAGAAAATGAGAAAACCCATAAAATGCTGTTTCCCTATTCAAGAAGCTGTAACTTACTTGAAATTAGGATTTGAAGCTACTGCTGCTGTTGGAACAAGACGTTCAGCCAAAGCATTGTATATGTCATCCATGCAGCTTTAATGGATAGAAAAAAAGAGCAATTAATAGATATAGCACGCAACTAAACCAACAGACAACTATATATACGGAGGCACACAAGCCCCAGGTAAAATCAATGACATAGTTACACAGGTAGAGAGATTCCTAAATCCAATAAGTGGCCTTTTCTCTTGTACACTTTAATTAAGTGTAGAATGAACCAAAGACATGACAACTTGGCAAATAAGGTGTATCAAAAACCATAAGTATGGCACTTAGAAATATGAAATTGCTCCTCGGAAAATTAGCACTACAATTATGACATTGGAATACTTGTCCCCTTCACTAATGCCAGAATTTCATGTAAATACAACAGAAATTAAATCTAATCCACTTCTTCGTACTCGACCACCTCATAGAAGAAAAGTGCAAGAAATCTATCTCAAAAGTAGATTATTTTCCTAATCACAACTTGGATGTCACATGGATTTGCAACACCATTAAATTTCCATTTCATGTAATCTCATCGTGCAAAGTGGTATACCTGGCCTCTACCACATGAACTTCCTTCTTTTGGCTACATGCCACCTGAAATATAATAATGTATGATCAACACAAAGAGCGTACTATCATAAGTTAAACAGAAAGAATGCACTAGTGATAAGTTCAACAGAAAGGATAAACGTGTAAGGCATAATGAAAACAACATATGAAAAATTTCTCCTGAATCAATAAACAGAGTAAGAAACTCAATTATACAATTACAAAAGTGAACCTGCAGGCTGTGTCTCTTTAGAAGGTGAAATTCCGTTCGACCCAATCGCTCAGCTCCTTTACTTGGCGAAATGGAGACAGAAACTCGGTTCCAAGTCAGAAGCCTTTTTCTTTGGGGAAACGATATCTCTGCTATATATACAAGAACATCGATTACTTCCAACAATCTTCACGTATCTGTGTGTACTTTAGAATGTCTGCTCAACTTTAAACAGTAGCATATTTAGTCATTCGTGGGAAGTAACAAGAGAAAGAACAAAATGTAATCATTCGTATTTTGTAATCAAATAAATCCAGTACTTTGCAAACTCTGTGTTAATGACTGTGCTGCATCAATATAGTAAACTGCATATAGGATGGGGAAAAACCGCTGTACAGTACGAACGACATTCGACATTGAAATCTATCCCGAATTAGGGTTTCTGCGGGGTTAAAGAAAGTAAATAATCACGATTTGAAGTAAATTAGTGGTGGAAAAGCTGTATAAACAAAATAATCAACGATTCTGTGTCAATTGAGATTCGAGTAATCGATCATTACAACAAACTCACTTCAGAATTCAGATAACTACTGCCTACATATAATATAATCACACGATTGGATAACTAGTGTATATTTCTTTCATTGAATAACAATGGAGGGAGACCTGATGAAGAACCGAATAATCCAGTTGAGGTTGTAGAAAACAAAGAGACCTCCATTGCCTCGATTCAGACACACGGGGAGAGAGAGAGAGAGAGAGAGAGAGAGAGAGAGAGAGCGCGATGATTCATTCTTCGACAGTTAGCGTTAGCCTAATGATGATGGTTAACAACTCGCGGTTGAAGAGTTCGTGATGCTCTTTGCAAACGTGCCACGTGTGCAGCTAAGAACTAGCTAATTGCGGATTAGTTGGTCCGGGACCTGTTGTATGTGGGGACCGGGGATGCAAACAAACCGACCTGCTCGTGGCTCGGATCGTTTAATAATCGAACCGAATTCGAATTTTAGGCTCATTTAATAAATGATTCAAGTTTAACACTTTAAAATTCGGCTCGACTTGCGAAAGTTCGACTCGTTTGTATAGATTCTGATCGTTTAAAGAGGCTAGTTAAGTAAATTAACCTGGATCGATACAACCGAGTCAAGCTCGAACTCGAACACTATAAAACTCAACTCAGCTCGGCTTATTTACACTCCTAGTTGAATGGTGTTCAACTTATTACCACCACAGTTTGAAACTTCAATTTCTTTTTAATAATTTTGGGAATCCAAACACTTACTATCAACTAATTACGGAATTCTACAGTTAAGACAAACTTCTAGTAAATCGAAGTTTAAATGTGATTCATGGTAATTAAAAAGGAAAAAACTACTTTCTAAAGGTTGTGTTTGGCAACAAATTCTAAAATACTACTATATCAACTACAACCTAAGTGACCTATTGATCATGTTTCTTGTATTTATCTAATTCAACTAAAGATTTAACTTTTTTATTTTACCTGCACTTTTCTTTTCTAGAGGTCTTTTAATTTGTCAATCAGAACTTTCAAAGTGAATTTTCAAATAAGTTTCAGAACATAGAAATGAAAGGGTACGATATAAAGATGAATCCACGCAGACAGCACAAATTAGGACAGCCACACTTTCATCTCCAGCATAATACCATCAGCAAGAAAAACACAAAAAGGCAGATTGAAGATAGAGATAGTTGAAACTTGAAAGGATGGTCAAGTTTTTATTTCGGAAACCAGAGGAATTAATGAACATAAATGGCAGATGTTCACCAAAGATGAATTGACAACTCCCAGATGTTCATTCATTAGAACAATTCTGAGAATTTCAAGAAAGAAATGAAATGTCGTGAATGTGATCAAGGAGAAGGCATCATCCACCAGGCAATTAGCTTCTGAATCTGTGACAATCATGTGAAAAATAAAACTATTTCGGCCATCAAGGATACATGCCCTTGGAACCTAAAAAGTGACAACAAACAAGAAATGGCAACCATGTGCCTACAGCAACAACACAATGCCGAAGGGCAAATCTTCCCTAATCCACAATCACAGTACACTGCCGTTTCGAAACCCTCCTTTGCTTCTTATCATCATAAGATGCCTGCAAGAAGCAGAAGCTAATAAGTAATAAGCTAAGTTTCCAACAGAAAGCACCTCATGGGGTTGAATTCAAAGAGTCGCAAGACGTTCCGGTAGTAAAATTCTACGCGGAACTGTCTGCGATTCTTTAGGCAACTCAAATTTTTGAAGTTGATGGTTGTGTTCTGTTCTGAATATCGTTCATATCAATTATAAGCCATCTTGTTGAAGTAAATTGGTAACATGAAATGGACAACCCGAGGCCCATATTCAGTAGGGTCGGTCCGGACCGACGGTATGCCCAAGCATTAAGACCCGGGAGTCAGTCGGAGATATTCATGGAGTCACGTTCCGAGCATGTGGAACTGACCACGCATCAGCGGAACGTCACAATGACGTCACTAACCAAGGCGGTTACGCGTGACGTCAGGCATGTGCCGCGTGACATCAGGCATGTGCCATGCACGAGTAACTTGGGGAGCAAGTACAAACTGTTTATATATATACAAAAGGATAAATGCTAAGAGAGGTACGCCGCTCCTAATCATAGATCTACTGTTCATTGCTCCCACCTCCAAATACTTAGGCATTGGAGTGCCACCCAGCTAACTCCAGCCGGGTGGCACTAACGGTTGTTACTTTTGCAGGCTAGCTCTAGGAGGAAGGAGGTGTGTGGATCTACCCGTAGAGTGATCTCAAGCCACCACCCCACATTAACTTTCAGCAATTAGTGTTACTGCATCTTTATATACTGCAGACAGTTGCTTGTGGTTCATTCTGTAATGATTACCTGATAGCTGAGAAAATGTGGGACACGAACCCTCTTGGAGCCATCAGCTGATCTCTTAGAAGTAAAATGGTTTTCCAGAGCAGCAGATTCGCTACGGACCTGCAAAAACCAAGGAAAATGCAGATGTTAAAATTACTGAAAAAAGTACTGGTGCCGTACACTTCAACCCATTAAAACAGCATAAGGTAAGTAATTTTGATATTGCCCTAAGAATTTAAAACTGTTCAAGCGGTAACATCAGTCATTCGTTGAAAACAGTCTAGTTTTCCTGTTTCTGGTTCCAGTAATTGGATTAGCAACTAATCAGAGAACTGGGTAGAAGGTCAATGTAAAATTGAATTTAAGATGGTTGTGTACCTGGTTTTGAATGGTCTCGACCAACATATCTTGGCAACCTGACGCATGCACACTACCCAAATTTGGGCACTGAAGTAGTAACCTCTCTGGAGATTTCAGAACAATGTAATTCACGGTTAAAAAAGTGTACACCTAGTGGAAATCAATAAGGCATCAGCTTGAAGACCAATCAGAGAACATACCTGGATGCAAATTTCTACAGGAGTTTAGATTCAAATCATCGAGTTGGGGGCAGTTCAAATATAAAGCCTGCACGTGAAGTCGTGCATTCAGTGATCCAGTCTGAAAAATTCGTCAACAATGCACACAATCTATTTAGACTATAAAATCTTACATCTAAGCCAGAACAACCCCATAAACTTAGTTTTTTGAGCTTCCCATGCTTGATAATTAGCTTTTGGTAAATAAGGTTTAGTTTGCTGTTGGCTGTGTTCTGCAACTCCCAATCATTTTCTGGAGATATTGAACTTTGGGAATTGGGATCACAGATGGTCATCCCGCAGTCCATGAGTTCAAGCAGCGGTAGCTGAGCGGCAGCAAATTGGATTCCACCTAAAAGATACAAGAAGCAAACCAAAAATATATATATCAGAAACCAAAAGTCAAAATAGATTCGTAAAATAGAATCAACATCACATTAGCATCAGAGATTGGCTTGATATATACTTGAAGTGATGTTGGGACATAGAGCAAGGAGTAGCTTTGATAGAGTTTCCGGGAACACATTGCAGATCATACCAATGCCACTGTCACTGATTGTAGACCTGAAACGCAATGTGGTACCGGAATTACAACCTTGAAGAGAAACCTAAGCAACGAGTAATTATTCCTAACAAATCCAGCCCTCCCCCAAGTCCTGCATAGGCTGTATACGTTCCCCATCTTCCATTTATGGAGGTGTCACTATTTCATTAAGTGCTCAAGTCTTGAAGATGCTATAAAATAGTGGAACCTCACAGACTTAATAATACCAGGCTTTCAAGTTCCATTTTTTTCCTCTAGACTCAAATGTAATTGGAACTAAAATGAGAAACATACCCACTTAGATCTAACAACTCCAGCTTTGAGTAGGTTGAAGCAATTGCAGCAACAGATGCATCAGTGATCTCTGATCCAAGCACAAGAGAAAGCATTCGCAACCCTCTGAAAGTTGAAGAAATAGTACAACAATGTCAGACAAGTACTTTGGGAAATATCTTAACCAAGTAAAACATTTACAGTGCTCTGGCACTTACAGGCAGCGCCCACCAAAGAACAAAATCTAGCATCAATTGCATAACCGAAGCATTTAACAAACCTCAAATTTGAAGCGGTAAGAGCGAGCACAGCAGCGTGAGAAAGTCGAACTGATGCAATGTGTATATTTTGTAGCCGTGGGCAGCTCCTACCCAGACCATCCACCATGGCAGTAAGATCAGTGTTATCATTTTCTTGACGAGAAAAATCCAGTGAAATCTCCTTCAATTTGGGACAGTTGAAAACCTACAAATCAGGAAAATGGATGGGATTAGTTAATCTAGTGCACTACATGATAGGAGTACAGGAATATCAAAAGCAAAACCATAAACACACCATGACGGGCATAATAGAACTAACCATCTTAGAAAGACAGTGAAGGTCCGAAAGCCAAAGTGTAGAAATACTTGATGAACAAAGATTGAAACCCCCAAGGTTAGAACAACCTTCCATCTTAAGGCTTGTAAGACATCTTTTCTCAGCAACAAAACGACAAAGTTCATCCCTGCATTAAGATCGTTAGGCTAATCCAATTTATTTTGAGATAATTCAAAATGTGTCGAAACCATATTTCAACTTTCAATAACAAGTAAAGTAATACGTCCATTTCACAAACAGGGATTACTTGAATATAATTTTTAAATTGATTAACAAAAACCACTAGGAGTCTAGGATATAATTGCTGCACTTCCGAAGATCAGAAGGGAGTCCCAAGTAACATACACTAAGAAGTTACCATACTCATGAAGTGCAAAAGGCATCAACAAAGTACTTGTTCAACGGCCTCTAGTAATGAATCAGAAATGATCTATAACCACAAACACTGTGAGTTAAAAATCCAACTCCGGCGCATATTTGTGCCTGTGTGCAAAACACAAACAAACATGAACTCATATGACCTATAAGACAAAGATACAAACTACGACAAATGTGTCTTGTATCAGTACAAGGATCTAACTTTACTGCCTCATTTTAAACTCAACCCCTCATAAAACAATACCCTTATTTACTTCAAATATTGGTTGCACAAACAACATTATGTCAATCATTTCTCATCGTACTTGTTTTATGCACTAATGTATCACGACATCTAACCCTCCAGAAGCTCAACATCGACTAAGTTTCCAAGTTCAACAATATATATCAATCATCAATTTAATGCATACTATAGGTTGTAAATGCAGAACATAAATCTTACCCAGTTATCCGATTGGTTGAAGTGTTAGAAGTAAAGATCTCCATAGATTGCAAGTTGGGACAAGAGAATGCAATGCAGGCCAGCATTGTTGCATCCACGTCGCTGCAACACCCAGGTAGAAAAATATATCAAAACTCAATTGCATAGAAGATATAATAGTAAAATATATATATATATATATATATATGTATATTCATGTAACTTCTGAGTTTCAGTTCTGGTAAATTTGTTATGATTTCTATCTCCTCCTGAAACTGCTATTCTAATTTCTTCAAATCTAAAAATAATCCTACCACCATGAGCACTAAATCCATTATCCATTGAATACTCCTGATTTGTTCAGATTAAGCTCATGAATATGGCCTTGAACGGTTGATTTACTAATTATACCTACTGCATTATGGATTAATAACTTGTAACACATTACTAACCGGTCCCTCATTGAATTCAAGTATATTCCCTCAAGGATCCGGTCTGTATTTTCATCCTATTACTTTTAATGTCAGATCCTAATTAATCTCCATAATCCGGTTCTTGTTAATCCGGTTCAAACTCACTCCGACCGATCCACCCAACAAAACACTAGATCTGATCAAAAACCCTAGAAAAACCGAACCTTTCCATTCTAAGCGAGAGCCTGACAAGCCCCGAACACTTCTGCAACACCGATCCGACGGATCCGACCTGAGCACTCGCCGGAACCCTAAGCCTAAGCTCCTCCGCCGCCCTCCAAATCCTCCTCGCCGTGTCCCTCCACCCCTTACACACCTTCGCCGCCGACAACAGCGCCGGCGGCGGCAACCTCCTCAAAACATCCCATAGAATCGGATCCAACGCACTCTCCTCCTCCTCCTCCACCTCCTCCTCGTCGTCCGAAGACACAGAGTCTCGTACGTCGATGTGGTCGAACGAGAGCGCCCGCCGGAGCACGGAGTAGGTCTCCGCGCTCCGGCGCGGCGGCGACGGCGGCCTGACGACGGAGACGGGGGAAGCGGCGACGGCGGCGGAGGAGGAGTTGGAGTTGGATTCGGTTGGCGTCGTGGAGGCGGCGGGGATGTGGCACGTGTGGCCTCTTTTGGGGAGGCCGCAGCGGCCGCAGTTGTAGCCGCCGCGCTTCTTGCCGCGCTTTGGATCGGGGAAGGAGAGGGGGGAGGCGACGCCGTTTGGGGTGACCGGGTGGGGTTGGCGGGTGTGCATTTTAATGGGTAGGGTGGTGTACTGGGGTTTGGACAGTGAGGGAGAGAGGGGGGAGGGACCGAGGGAGGGAGGGATAGAGAGAGAGACGGATATATAGGTGTGTGGAGACTGGAGAGAGAGAGGGAGTGTGGAAAAGGGGGAGATTTGGGCGCGGGAGATTGAGATATTTTCGCGCCTTGGTTTCGAAAGTATAGTACTTAGAAAATGTGAGGAGCGTGGGTAAACTACCTGAAAGTCCATTTCTGCCCTCGGTTTCCCTTTTCCCTAATGATATTGGTACCTATGGATTTTATACTGATGACGAACCAATAGGCACCTGGGGCCTACTTTGGATTCTGTACAAATGATCCAATCCGTTCAATAATTTTAAAGAAACAAATGAGTAGATCTCATGAAAAATTAGTTCAATCCGAAATGTGTAGGAACTCGATCCAGTCTTTCCCTTTTTCATTTAGATTTCAAGATCCTGTAATCTGAATGAAAAAACGGAAGATTAGATCGAGTACCTACACATATCGGATTGGGCTTATTTTTTGTTGGGCCCACTTGGTTTTTCTTTTTAAATATTAAACGACTCGAATTATTCGTACGAGACCTAGAGTGAGCCTTGTGTGTCCGTTGATTCATCCTTGGTATAAAAGCTATCGGTACCAACTAGTGATGAATTTCACTATTTCAGGATGGTGATGGGGAGCGTGGGTCATCAAATTTCTGCTATAAAAATCCACCAAATTGCTCTAGATAGTGAACTTACGAATTCTCTTTTTTGTGATGATCTCCTCGGAGAGTGAATCCGGCATAAAAAAATTTCTTGGATATGTTTTTACGGGTCGATTTTTTTGCTCCTAAATGTTTAGAGAAATGCAATTAAAAAAAAAAAGTTTAGAGAATCATTGTGTTGTATTCGGGTTTTCTATTTTCCGTTCTAAACATTTTCTCAAAGTAAACGACAAATTTTGAATCATAATAGAGGCGAGACGTGTCTGCGTGAATCGATAAAACTATTACTATTTGGAACAAATATTTTATTACTCTGCGGGGTTTATAAATAATTCAAATACAATTAGGGATTTGATTTTTGTTACAACTTGCTATTTGTGGCAATACCATTCCTATCCTGTGTATTTAATTGTTTCATTGCAGGATATTTACAAGTTCATAAACTCTTTTTTCCCAAAATCTGTATCCTTAATGCTAGTCATTATTTCGGATTTTTCATGATTTAATCTATGTCGCAACATTAGGACAATCGGTTAATATTTACCAGCTCATTGCACGGATCCGAGTTTGTTGAATTCATATATTTAATGAGTCTTGGCATGAAATTAGAAACTCATTTGTTGTTTAGCGCGCGGTAGACTTGACTACTGCATCCCCATTACAAAGACTTTAGTTGCGTTCACACTACCTAGCACTATTTTATGGACCTTATATATGGTGTGTGAAGGAACTTGAAATTAGGTTATCATGGTTTTGGTCCTTTTTCACCCTTCCTTTTGTGTGAAGTGCCAGTAAATAAATGGCTGTTTTGGATCTCCCCTTTATAATTAAAGGCTGTCTAAAGTCTTCTACCTAACTTGGGAAACTTGACATTTTCTAGTTAATAACAAGGTTACAACTCATTGAGCTAGTATGCATATAATGCATTGGAAGATGATTCCAACGCGAGTGAACGAGAGAGAATCCACCCCAAACAAAATTGGTATCATTGCTTCATGCCATCATTCACATGCATAGTCGAACGTCAAAAAACTAGGATGGTCGGATCAAAATGTGAAAATCTATAACTAAAAGAAGAAAATTTGAGACACTGCTTGGGATAATCTTTTGTTCGGTTTAGGTTTTGATGAGTTTTTTTTTTTTTGGTAATAATTGAAAATAGATAGATGGAGAAATAATTATTGAAACCGTGCTAAAAGAGATGTTTAAAAAGATCGACCCAAGTGAAATTTCGAGATCATTCGAGTGCTATTACTTAATCCCCTCACCCAAACAAATCTACTGAGTCAAAGTTATTTTCTAATCCAATATTTAGAAAAGTTTCTATAACCATACATGATTGCACACAGATGGTGACATGATTTATCAAAAAAACAGGTTGTGTTGAATAGAATTGTTCTTGCTAGCTAGCACTGTCATGAGAAGGAGGCGACATTACTTATATTTCTCGTAGAGAATCATGATTATGTCATTCTTCTTCAATACTGAGTTATAGGGCTAAAATGAGCCAAGCTGTGCCGAATTTTATTGTGTTTGAACTCGGGTCCGCTGTAAACGAGCTGAATGTAACACGTACCATAAAAAAAGGGTGTACCGTACAGCTTTTTTTAAGAAATAACCAATAAAACCCATGAGGTGCGCGCGCACGGACTATTTACGCTCACAAGGGTCCGGGAAAGAGCTACTCCTATTACCTTTCCCACCCGCCAGCACGGACTATTTACGCTCACAAGGGTCCGGGAAAGAGCTACTCCTATTACCTTTCCCACCCGCCATTCTTGACTTAAGAAGGGAATGGAGTAAGGGGGACCGTTGAATGAAGGAAATAGAAGCTCGACAGGGAAGAAAAGAGTAAGGAAAAAGGACTTAAAAGTATTCGTTCCGTCTCAAAATAAATGTCTGATATGCAAAAAGAGAACTTGAACATATTTTTAAAAAAAATCAACAATTTACTAGATATCCATGAGTTATTTTAATTTATGGAAAAAGTTAGATTTTTTTTCTTGTAGAAAACGTACTATTTTTAAATTCTCATTTTGCGGACTAGATATTTATTTTGAGACAAATGTAAGGGAAGTCATATGGCACACACCCCTCATTAAGAGGTGTACCATACACACCATGATTTTAAACCATCGGATTAAAAGTGAATGATCTGAACCACCCATTTATTAAATCAACTAATAAAATGAAAAAATGATTGAGCAGGTAACCGGTTGTTCTCTCCTCCCTCACTCTCTCTCCCTCTCCCTCTCCAAAAAAGACCACAAATTATATAACATAACCATAATTTTTTATGACGACACCAAAAATTGGCATTTGCTTACCACAATATGTCATACCAAAAGAAATTAATTCAAATATCCTGTAGCAAGACTAAAATATGTCGTAACACAATTAACGATAGACTTTAATGCATTCGGACACGTTAAATGTCGCTTGGTTAAATATTTATCGATATCCCATGATTTTAAATTTAGGTGACAATGTTGAATATTGTAGGACTTTACATTCTAACGGTTTTGATCGATCATTTTATAAATATACTCGATAACAATATTTAGAATTTGTACATTCAATATACTTTATATGAAACCAATTTCTCTGTTGTAACTGAATATACGGTAGACTTGTGACCGCGACACAATAATAACAATCAAAATCATTGATTTCATTATGCTTGTTGATTAAAGAATTCACGTAAATTTTTTGCTCAAACGGGTTTAGAAAGTTCTTTCATCGGCACCCGAATTCAACCATAAAATAATTTTTTCGTTTGATTAAGAGTCTAACGATAAGTGATCAACTTCATTCTTGGTGCATATGATTTATTCACATTATGTAAAATAGAGACGGTTCTGGTTGGGAAAAAAATGCTTTAGATGGGGCTCGAGTGGTGCATTATTAGATTTTAGGGAAAATGACGGCCAATGACGTGTTTTAATAATTAATACCCGTCAAGGACATTTTCAGCTTTACAAATGTTCTTAGGTTGTCCTTAGCAGGTATTAATTATCAAAACATGTCCTGAGCTGTCATTTTCCCTTGATTTTAATGCATCTGAATACCTTAAATGTTTTTCGATTATGCAGTTGTCGATATTTGATGATCTCTGATTTTGGTGACAATACTAAAGATCGTATAACTATATTCTAACAGTTTTGATCAATCATTCTAGAAATATACTCACTAACGACATTTAGAATGCACATTCAATTTATATTTGATATGAAACTTAGTCCTCTTCTATAGTTGGATGTAGCCTTGCCATGCGCAGTGACACAATAGTAACGATCAAAACTGTTGATTAGTTATGTTTGTTGAATAAAGTCATTCACGTAAATTTATGGCTCGATCAGGTTTTGCAAGCTCCATCATTGGCACTCAAATTTAACAATAAAAATGACATTTTTCATCTGATTAAGTGTCTAGTTATAAGCGATCAAATTCATTCTTGGTTCGAATAATCTAATAGATATTGTGTAAAAGATAGACCATTCTGATAAAAAAAAATACCTAAGGTGGCGCTCGAATGGTGCATTAATATATTTTAATGTTGTATTGAACTTAAACAACTGAATTTGCCAAAGTATGAAACTTCAATGACTAACTATGTATTTTATACTAAAAAAATAAAAAAATATATAAAAATTAGAAAGAAATATAAACAAATGATCAAATTAGAGACATATAACAATTGTGGTTATATTATTTAATTATGGTATGGTATTTTGCCAATTATAACTATCGTCAACTGAATATTCTGATTGAAATTTTTTTATACGATACATTGTGGGTATGAAAACGTCAATTTATGATGTTATCATAACAAATTTGGTTATATTACTGAATTTGTGGTATTTAGACATGTCTTATTATGGAATATTTTCATCAATTTCATTTGTTACGACACATTGTCGTAAGAAAACGTCAATTTATGGTATTGTCATAATAATTGTGGTTTGTTATATAATTTGTGGTATTTACATATGTTTTTTTGATACGACACGTTGTCGTAAGAAAATGACAATTTTATGTGTTGTCATAACAATTGTGGTTATTTTATAAAATTTGTGGCATTTTACAAATATTTTTGGCTTGGGTATAACAATTGTTGATTCTAGTACAACATATTTTGATTATGTTACGGAATATTATATGAGTCAAAGTATTTTTGGTACGACTTATTGCGGTAAGATAATGCCAATTTATGGTGTTGTTATAACATTTATGGGTATAATTATTTAATTTTTGATATTGTACGCATATATTTAGTTAGGGTACAAGTACTCCCTCCTTCCCAAATTCTTTGTCCGGTCCGCAAAACGGAGTGTTAAAAATAATACAATTTTTGCAAGAAAAAATCAAAAGTTTTTCAACAACTTAGTAGATATCAATGAGTATTTTTAATTTATGAAAAATGTTTGAATTTTTTCTTGAAAAATTTGTATTATTTTTAACACTTCGTTTTGCGGACTGGACAAAGAATTTGGGACGGAGGGAGTATTATGGATTCTGGTACGAATAATTATGGTTGCATAATAATAATATTTTTTAATTATGGGTAACCTGTTAACAACTTGTTCAACAGGTAAATTTTAAAGTACAAGTCGTAACTAGAATCATAAATATGCATTAGGAAACCAAAAATCAACATAATGAAAATCACAAATTGTTATAATTTAAACATACGGTATACCTTGTGTACCATAGCTTTCTCCCAAATAATACTATTTAGATTACTTAAAAAGGCATTATTAAAATAGATGTTCTATGAATTTTCCCACAAACTGTGTACGTATTCCATACTCCTGAAATAGTACTCATTTCATCCCAATTTGTTTGTCAAATCTCGCGTTTTCAATTTATTAAGAAAACAAAATCTAATCTATTGATATGATAATTTATATAATCTAGTCCATTAATTTTAAAATTGGACGATTAATTTGAAATATATTTAAGTTAAAAAAGAGATGAAGGACGGCGGAATTATTATTGTTCAACTCCAGAGTCCAACCATCACATCGAAACCATAAACATAATGAGCTCACCCATGAAGGTCTCCGAAGATGAACCCTCCTAGGTTGACTTCCAAATTCCCAATTCCAAAGTCTCTCTTTCTTAAGTCTCTCTCTCTCCTCTAATTGGCTTCCAACTCCATCCCTATTCCATTGATCCCCACCAAACCCTACCTAGCTCACAAAACTAGCTCCCATGGCCATTTCTCAATACAACACCATTCTTCCCTTCAAATCCCACCTTCACAACTCTCCCCTTCAATCCCATACCCAATTTTCCCTCCCATTTTTCACCCAAAAATCTCGGCTCCATTTTTTCAATGACCAGGTCCCTGTCCAACGACCACAGAAGACTTGGAGGACGCCGCGAAGCTGGGGCAAGGGACTGAAAGTGCTTGACGTGTCCAGACCAGCTCACACACACCTCTACGAACCTCGTCACACCACCAAATCACTCACCACCCCACACGTCCTATCCAAACCAATAACCGACGTCAAAACAGATACAGCAACACCAACGGAACACGAAATACACGAACCGAGTAGATTATCCGACTGCTGGCGAGACTTCCACGGCGAGAACGACTGGGCCGGGCTGCTCGACCCGATGGACCCGCTATTCCGATCCGAGCTGATCCGGTACGGCGAGATGGCCCAAGCCTGCTACGACGCCTTCGACTTCGACCCGTTCTCCAAGTACTGCGGTAGCTGCAGGTTCACGCCTCGCGAGTTCCTCGCGCGCCTCGGGATGGGCAGCTCCGGCTACGAGGTCACGCGTTACCTCTACGCGACCGCCGACATCAACCTGCCCAACTTCTTCAAGAGGTCACGCTGGCCCCAGGTCTGGAGCAAGAACGCCAACTGGATCGGGTACGTCGCGGTTTCGAACGACGAGAAGTCGCGGGTTCTGGGACGTCGCGACGTCACCATTGCGTGGCGGGGCACCGTGACCCTGCTCGAGTGGGTCGCGGATTTAATGGACTTCCTCCGCCCGATCTTGGCGGATAAGATCCCATGTCCCGATCCGACGGTCAAGGTCGAATCGGGTTTCCTGGGTCTATATACGGATAAAAACGAGGAGTGTCGTTTTTGTAAATACTCGGCGAGGGAGCAGGTTTTAACCGAGGTAAAACGGTTAATGGAATTGTACCCTGACGAGGAAATGAGCATTACGATAACGGGGCACAGTTTGGGAAGCGCGTTGGCTATCGTAAGCGGGTACGATATCGTTGAAACCGGTATAAACGTGATGGATGATAGTCGGGTTGTGCCTGTTTGTGTTTATTCGTTTTCGGGTCCCCGGGTCGGGAACGCGAGGTTCAAGGAGAGGGTGGAGATGTTGGGGTTGAAGGTGCTGAGAGTGGTGAACGTTCACGACATGGTGCCGAAATCGCCGGGGTGGTTTTTCAACGAGGGCGTGCCGAGGGCGGTGATGAAGGCAGCGGCGGGTTTGCCGTGGTGTTACTCGCACGTCGGAGTCGAGTTGGCGTTGGATCACAAGAGCTCGCCGTTTTTGAAACCTGATGCGGACGCGGTTTGTGCCCACAACTTGGAGGCTCACCTTCACTTGCTTGATGGGTTAGTCATATCCCTTCCCCCATTTCATTACTCTCTCCGTCCCAAATTTTTTGTTCGGTCCACAAAATGAAATGTTAAAAATAATACAATTTTTTTTAAAAAAAATTCAAATTTTTTTGACAAATTAAAAATACTCATTGATATCTAGTAAGTTATTAAAAAACTTTTGATTTTTTCTTGTAAAAATGATATTATTTTTAACACTTCGTTTCACTGACCGGACAAAAAATTTGGGACGGAGGGAGTGTTTTGTTTGATTGGTCAGTTGCATTTCACTCACACACCATAAACGACAAGGGCAGTGTTAGCATCATTGTTTAGCTAGGCGAGAAGGGTTCCAAATGCAATAAGCCTACGTTATTAGGCACGAGGTGATGATCTTGCCAGGGTCCCACATTCATGCAACTATATATATTGATTTTCTGTTTTTCAATGAAGATGAAGATGGTCACACACGCAAATAATAGTTTTTTTTTTTTTTCGACGTAAAGAAAACTTATGGCTCAAGGTTTGATTTGGATCCGTTGTATTATTAGCTTTTTCATGGGGTTTCTTGTATTATGAGAAAGTGGGGAAAGTAGAGAGTATTTTTTAAGATTCATAAAGTGGTCAATATTGTCAAATGCACAATCACTTGCCAAAGTGGAGAGTGAGTTTCACCTACCAATAAAGCGTTTGCTTTATGAAGAGTGAGTTTTACTCTCCCATGATGGGTGTACTTGATTGAGAAGATGTAGGGTCCAATAAATTTGGTTATTGGCAAAAAGTTGCTAGTTTTGATTATTCAAAGGCCAAAATTTGATGAGTTGCTAAGAGGTTGCTAAGTTTGGTTATTATAATGTGAGCACTTTTTTGAGCACACATTGCTAACTTTAACAACCTTTTGGTTTTAATTATTACACTGTGGATGCTCTTAGGCCCGAGGTGATGATCTTGCCAGGGTCCCACATTCATGCAACTATATATATTGATTTTCTGTTTTTCAATGAAGATGAAGATGGTCACACACGCAAATAATAGTTTTTTTTTTTTTTGACGTAAAGAAAACTTATGGCTCAAGGTTTGATTTGGATTCGTTGAATTATTAGCTTTTTCATGGGGTTTCTTGTATTATGAGAATTAATATCTTAGTTTACTTCGTGTTTTTATTTTCTGTTTGCGAGGGGCTTAATTTTAGATCGATTGTTTTGATAATTTAATATCAGAAAACGACTACGAACTATTTGAAAGAAGAAAGAAATATACTTGTCATAAAATTAAATAAAAACTATAGTAAAATGAAAATGCAAACAAACCCTCTGGCACAAGTTGGCATCGTTCTTGTAAATTTGCTACTTTTGATAGCTGGCAAGCTTTTATTATGGTAACATGGCTAGTGGGATAAGCTCTCAGTTGAGAATTAAATAAATACCAAGAAAGATCACTATTATAGTATTGCTAGTGGGAAAATTAAGCTCACGTTATTCGGCCTCTTTGACGGCTATTATATGAGTGAAAAATGGGCCCAATTTGAAAAGTTTATGTAGTTTAAGGTGGTCTCTTTAGATAGTCTAGGTGGTCAAGTGCCAGATTTATATAGTTCATTGAGTAATTTGAGAATATGTGACAGTTTAGAGGGGTAAAATGTAAGTCTAAATTCTTATTCATTAACGTTTTTAGCGATATGCAATAATTAAATTAATAATCTCGCATTGATAACCTAACTCAAAGTAGCGGTTCTAAGTTCTAACCTGTTTCTTTCATTTCAATCTCTTTAAAAAAAAGAATAGAAAAATTCCTACTAGACAAAAAGAGTAGTTTTCTTGTTTAAGTTTGCGAATCTAGTGGCCGGTGACGATCGACCATGCGCAAACGATATGTTGCATGTGCCTGCTGTAAAAATTTATTCTTCAATAATTCACTCCATTATTCTTGTCATCAAAATTAAGAAAGCTAGCTACAGTTGTCAGGATATAGTATTATTTACTCCCTCCGTCCCGGTTTGTTTGTCCACTTTTTGACTTTTTGATAGCGTTTGACCTCTTAAAGAATTGGTTATAATTTTCAATTCGTAATGTTTTTAATATGCAATATGGATCTTGTTTGATAGATCTCAATTAGTTTTATTGTACAAAATCTTCAAAATCATAAAAAATATTATAAAATGTAACATATAATAATATTTTTGAAAGACACGTATTTCGACAATTGGACAACAAATTGGAACGGAGGGAGTAGCTCACAATTTTTGGTTAATTGCTGCAGGTACCATGGCAAGGGGCATGGATTTGGGCTGTCAAGTGGGAGGGACCATGCACTGGTGAACAAGGGCTGTGATTTTCTAAAGGACGACTACATGGTCCCACCTAATTGGAGGCAAGATGAGAACAAAGGGATGGTAAGAGGTGAGGATGGCCGTTGGATACAGCCTGAACGGCCCAAATTAGATGACCACCCCAACGGCATGTACCTTCAACTCAGCCAATTGGGCCTTTGAACGAGGAAAAGCTTGTATGCGAAAGATTTTATTTATGCGAGTACTAGATTCGACCTTCGTGCAAGGCATCGAATGTTATGGCAGTTGAAGGGAATAAGTTATGATTTAGGATAGTATTTTTTTTTTGGTTTTAATGGTATAATTGGAACTGAAAGAAAGATATGGAAATAGCTATGAAGGTACATTACATTGATTGATTAAAGCAGGGCATCATTTTTTTCCGTACAGATTATATATTGCGTAATACTCCTCTATTACATTGATTGATTAAAGCAGCAAAGGCATCAATTTTTTTTACGTACAGTTTATATATTGCATAGTCTATTTATAAATGTTCCGATAGTGCGTAATTTATTTACAGATGCTACAGTAGCATAATTGCAGTAAAGTTTGTGGTAGTTATAGATTTTGCCTGTGTCCAACTGCAACTGGGAAAGTGCCCGGTAAACTTGCCATTGTTGGTGCTTCATAATCACTAAATTGATGATTGTTGGTTGCAAGTAGGGCTGCAAACGAACCGAGCCGAGCTTTACAATGTTCAAGCTTGTTTATTAAGTTTTTAACGAACACGAGCTCGTGCTTGAGCTCAGTAAAAACTTAACGAGTCGAGCTCGAGCCGAGCCGGCCTTAGCTTAACTCGAGCTCGAGCTTGTTCACGAGCCTCAACGGACCAACGAAAAATGTATATATATCCTCACATTAGCCTAATACAAACAAAAATATTTTGATTGTGAATGTATATATCTTTTATTTTCCTATGGAGCGGGGGTGTATTGGTATGCGTGTGCTCTCGCCTCCCTTGGTTGACTAGAAAGTGAAAAAGAAAAGAACAAAATATGAAATAATAATAAAAATTCTAAACTTAAGTATATATACCCCGGCTCGCGAACCGACTCGAGCCGAGCTTATCCTAGCTCGAGCTCAGCTCGTTTACAAAACGGCTCGTTTACAAAACGAGCTGAAAAAATCGGCTCGAACTCGTTTGTTTAACTTCCGAGCCAAACTTGAACGAGCCACTATCGAGTTGAGCTGCGAGCCACTCGCGAGCTACTCGGTTCGTTTGCAGCTTTAGTTGCAAGCAGAGAATTGTTAAGTTGTAGTATTATATACTATTAGTTTCATTAATTTGCTGTGTTTGGTTTGTATTTTAAAAAGTTTTTTGAAAAATAGTAGGGATAATAAATGGAAAGGGATAGAGAGAGAAATGTTAAAAGTAGGAAGAATCTAAGGAGAATTTCTTGAAAAATTCTTTTCAAATAGCAAAGAGAATAAGGCAGTTTTTCTACTTCTTCTTTTTTAACCTTTGGTCAATAACACAAACATCCATAAGATGTGAGTGATTTGCTGGCTTGCGCAGGGCAACTCCAAGAATGGCAAATAGGACATCTGGAAAATAGAAGAGTAATTTGTTAGTTATAATTTGAGAAGGAAAATTATAACACCACACTCATTTACACATTCATTTACACATTTTCACTTACAATAAGGGTGGGATCCACATATATTGGATGTGTAGTATGTACGGGCTCCACTCTTATTGTGAATGTGAGTGTGTAATTGAATGTGTAAATGAATGTAGTGATAGAATGATTGATTTGAGAAAGCAGTTGACGAACTTCTCTCGAATGCAGCTGATGGAGAGAGAGAGAGAGAGAACCGGTAGCCAGTCACAAGGAATAAAGGGCAATTAAATATTGAATGGTTAGGATGAGTTTTTGTTCAATCCAATGGTGATGAGGCTGGGTGCATATAATATACCTTTTTTATGGGTTGCGCACAGTAGATTCAGGAAAAGTCTATAATACACACCCCTTAAAAGAGTATACTATATGCACATATTTTATGGTTCATTCATAAAATTTTAATGTATTTCGTAACTTTTGTTTTAGAATTCATAATCTTTCAGCACAATGATTCGTAACATTTTTACGATTTATAATTTTTTAGCAATACGATTCGTAACATTACGAAGTGATCCATTCCCAATTGGTTTTGTGTTTTGGAAATTTTTTTTAATGTAATAAGTGGGGATAGTCCTATGGTACACACCCCTTATTAGAAGGTGTACCGTACGCACTATAATTTTAAAGCTTTTGATTTCAATGTGAATAATTCGAATCACCCATTTATTAAATTAATTAATAAAATAAAAAAGGACTTAGCAAGTAATATATTGTTCTCTCTTCCTTGACTTTCTCTCCCTTTTCCTCATATGAAAAATACTACAAATTATATAACATAACCCCAATTGTTATGACAACACAAAAAATTGACATTTTCTTACCACAATGTATCGTACCAAAAGAAATCGATCAAAAGATACTAGATACAAGACCAAATATGTCGTAGCACGATCAATAATTATTATACCCAAACAAGATACATGTCTAAAATATCACAAATTAAATACCGTATAACTTAACATCCTAACAACCATGATCGATCATTCTAAAAATACACTCACTAACGACATTTAGATTGTACATTCAATTTATATTTGATATGAAACCTAGTTCTCTGTTGTAGTTGAATGTACGGTAGCCATGCAACCGCGACACAATAATAACAATTAAATCTGTTGAATTTTTTATGTTTGTTGATTAACTCACCTACGCAAATTTTTGCCTCGATCAAGTTTAGCAAGCTCCATTATCGGCACGCGATTGAATAATAGAATGATATTTTCTTTTCAATTAAGTGTCCTTCTATAAGCCATCAATTTCATTCTTAATACGAATGACCTAATTGATATTATGTAAATTGTAAAAGATAGACGATTTTGATAATAAAAAAAAACACCTTACATGGGTCTCAGATGGTGCATTATTAGATTTTAATGTTGTATTGAAATTGAACGACGAGATTTGTTGAAGTATGAAACTTCAAGAACTAATTATGTAATTTATCCCAAAAAATAACTACGTTCTTTTAAAAAAAATAGGAATGATGGATGTAAGACTTGAACTCCAGATCTTTTAGATCAATATTCAAACTCCACCACCTTATTACTATGGTACATAATTGAGAATTTGTTATACTAAAAGCTATTAATTATATAATACTTTTTTGTACGTAGGGGCCTTATTTTCTGGCTGAAAATTTGAGAAGACAGTGGCCTCGAATGCCTCTGTCTTAATGCTGGGCCTGCATTTGTAGATCATATTATAGCCTATGTCATTGGTGCAAATCAATATGTTGACTATAATAATTTTTTTTGAAAGAAAGAACAATGATAATAAATTTACAAAATTATTTAGATTGTACTTATACGACCTAGTTTCAAGGACTACCATTAAAGTTGGATTGGTATGCATAGGGTGAAGGTTTGGCACCGATCCACGTGTCAAATATATAGTGCCAATTGTTAAATGCACCGCCCTGAATATTGATAAGATGGGTAGTAATATAATTAATTTCACCAATTACAAAAAAGAGAGTAATTTTTACACTATATTTTTTGATATTCACACATAATTTTTTTTATACTCTATTTTAGTGTCGAAAGTGTATGTATTTGAGATAGTTAGATAATTATTTTTTTTAGTGACATCTCATTTTTCCACTAAGGAATTTTGATTTTTTGAATTAAATTTTGTAAAGAAAGAATTTGATTTAGACTAATATTTTGAGAGGAAATTGTAGTTGTATTCGAAAATTTGGGTATAGTACTTACTTTTTGGTGAATTTTTTGAATGAAAATTTTGAGCGAGAACTTCATTTTTAGTTTAAATTATTGAGGTATTGTGTAGAAAAAATTAAAATTTGAAAAAATAGTGTGGATGGAATTGAAAATCAAGATAATATGGTGAAAATTTTCAAAATTTAAAAAAATTATGTGGTGGGAATTAAAAATAATTAGGTTAAGTTTCGCACAATACATTGTGCTAAGGTTACGACAATATATGGTATTGTTATAATATTTGTAATTATTTTATTCAATATTTGGTATTTAATTTACGTATATATTTTGCTTCAGTATACCTATGTATTATGGATTTTTTACGACACGTTTTTATTTTGTTATGAAATATATTAGCACAAAAAAAAATATACGATAGGTTGTGGAAAGGTAACGCCACTTTATAATTTTATTATAACAATCGTGGTTATATATTTAATTATGGTGTGGTATTTTGCAGATTATAACTATCGTTAACTGAACAAGCTAATTGAATTTTTTGATACGACACGTGGTATGAAAACGTCAATTTATGGTGTTATTATAACAAATTTGGTTATATTACTGAATTTGTGGTATTTTAGACATGTCTTATTATGAAATATTTTAATTAATTTCCTTTGGTACAACACACTGTGGTAAGAAAACGTCAATTTATGGTATTGTCATAACAATTGTCGTTTGTTATATAATCTGTGGTATTTACATAATTACATATGTTTTCTTTTGATACGATACATTATGGTAAGAAAATGACAATTTTAGGTATTTTCATAACAATTGTGGTTATTTTATAAAATTTGTGATATTTTACAAATATTTTTGACTTGGGTATAACAATTGTTGATTCTGGTACGATAATTTTTGATTTTGTTACGGAATATCATACAAGTTAAAGAATTTTTGGTACAACTCATTGTGGTAAGATAATATCAATTTATGGTGTTATAATATTTTTGGATAGCATTATTTAATTTTTGATATTGTATGTATATATTTGGTTGGGATACAAGTATTATGAATTTTGGTACGAATAATTATGGTTACACAATAACAATATTTTATAACTATGGATAACCTGCTGATGATTTGTTCAACAAGTAAATTTTAAAGTACGAGTCGTAACTAGCATCATAAATATGCATTAGAAAATCAAAAATCGACATAATGAAAATCACGAATTGTTGTAATTTAGACATTCGGTATACCATGTGTACCATCGCTTGAAAAAGAAAATTTTCTTAAAACTTGTAATGCAAAAACAGAAACGAAATGTGCTGACAAACTCGAGGGTAGCCATGGACTGTCACCTTCAAAAGTCTCTTTGTTTGAGGACGCTAATACTCCGTAGAATACAAACAGACCATAAAATTAAGCCTTAGTGCAATTGATCACCATTTTAAAACCCAACGTAAATATTCGTCTAACTTGGGTAGGCCAAAAATCGAGCGTCCTCAAGTCTCTGGCAGGCCGCGAATCCGCGACTTCCTGCCCAGGGGCTCGGATATCTGCTTTCGGCGGCCGCTGGTGATTCAGCTTCTGCAGACCAAGCGGAATTGTTCCGGTGGATTGGAGGCGGAGGTGGAGGAGGAGCACGGGGTGTTCTTGCATGCACTGGCCTGAGATTCCTAAGGAGATTCAGGTATTGATTGGCGTACTTTGTTAATTTTAATTTTGTATTGTCTAATATTGGACAAGTAGATGATCCCTTGATTTTGCATTCCTCATAATCAAAAAATCTACAAACACAAATTTAAATACAATACCCAATATAATTGTTTTCGGAACCGTTCAATGTATGTGAACATATGCATTAAATAGCTCCGGACCCAATTTGCCCGGAGTTGTGATACACGAGCCGTGAGTTCTTCGCCCGCCTCGGAATGGAAAACTCCGGCTACGAGATCGTGCATTACCTCCACGCGACGGCCAACGTCAACTTACCCGGCTTCCTCGAGAAATCAGTGCGGCTCCGGAGCGAAAACACCTACGGGATAGGGTACGTCGCTGTTTCAGACGACGAGAAATCCGCAGTTCTAGGACGCCGCGACATCACCATCGCGTGGCGGGGCACCAAGACCCGACTCGAACTGGCAGAGGATTTCAAGGACTTGCTCCGCCGGATCCACTCGACGACAAAATCTCGTCAAGATCGTATCAGGGTTCCGGGATCTATATACGGATAAAAACGAGGGGTGCCGTTTTTGTAAATACTCGGCGAGGGAGCAGATTTTAACCAAGGTAAAACGGTTAATGCAAATGTACCCTGACGAGGAAATGAGCGTCACGATAACGGGACACAGTTTGGGCGGCGCGTTGGCATAGTAAGCGGGTACGAGATCCTTGAAACGGGCACAAATGTGAGGCACGAAGGTCGGGCCGCGCCGGGCCGCGCCCATTTGTGTTTATTCGTTTACGGGTCCTCGGGTCGGGAACGTGAGGTTTAAAGAGAGGGCGGAGACGGTGGGGTTGAAGGTTTTGAGGTTGGTGAATGCTCCCGACGTGGTGCCAAAATCGCCGGGGTTGATTCTCAACGAGGGCTTGCCGCCGCCGCCGGTGTTGAAGGCGGTGGAGTGGTTGCCGTGGTGCTTCTGGCACGTTGGAGTTGAGCTGGCGTTGGATAACGAGAAGTCGCCGTTTTTAAAACGCGGCAGGTACGAGGGTACCAGGCATAACTTGGAGGCTTACCTTCACTTGCTTGACGGGTTTGTCACATCCCGATTCATTAGTATTTTGTTTGGTTGGTTAGTTACATTTCACCTTTGCACCACAAAAATAGAGGTATTTTTACAGGAATTTTAAATAAACTATTTTGAATAAAATGAGCATAGCTCGGATCATTTTGTAGAACTCGGGTCCAAAATATACGCGATGTATGTACTCATAGGCTTGTCGTTATTTTTGTTTGGTTGGTTAGATACATGTAACCTTCACACCACAAAAATAGAGGTATTGGGTTCTCTGAAGCCCCTTCGAGGGATTAGACGTTCCAGTCCGATTTGTTTGTCCTTTTCTAAACAAATTTCAGTCAATGATAGAGAGTGTTCGACTTTTAGACCTCATTAAATAATTCCTATCACGTCAAAATTCTTATTGATCGGTTAGTATTTGATACTTAATGTATCTTTTTAGAACACAATAAAAATGAGTTTTGATCCAGTAATGTAATGCTTTTTTAATCACATAAAAAATTACACTATTTTTTTAATCACGTCAAAAACCTTAATGAGCGAATAGTAGAAGATCCATTTCCAGAAGTAGAAGCATAAGTGTAGCCATAAAGCTATAGGGACTGACCGGTCCCCTACCAAAATCGTACCGACGGTTGTACCGGAACTTCTCCGGCAACCGGACGGCCGATCCAAACCGTCCAAAAATTCTAAAAAAAAAAAAATGAGGGGGCCTACACGAAAATTAGGGTGTTTGGATCAAGCACCCTACACACATCGGATGCTGCTGATTCCCGCGTGAGCCCCCTTATTTTTTTTTATATATAATTTTTGGATGGCTCGGATCAGCCGTCTGGTGGCCGGAGACAGCCCGGCGCGTCCGTCAGAACAATTTCGGTAGGGGACCGGTCGGTCCCTCTAGCAGGACTCTAAGGGTAGTGTTGGAAACATCATCATTTAGCCATCCGAGGGATCCTGAAGTGCCTGGGTGTCATCCCAATCGTTCATCTCAGCAATCAATGATCCTTAGAAAAGGCTCTACCAGGAAGAGTAGTCTCTTCTTGGGAAGAGTTTATTTTAATTTTGAACTACTAAAAATATTTTTGGACGACCAAAAAAAAAAGTCTTAGCTCCAGAACTTTTCTTCATTAGTATACAGTATTTGATTTGCATTTCTCAACTGGTAACTATTTACATGCAGGTACCATGGCAGAGGGCTTGGATTTAAACTATCAAGTGGGAGGGACGTTGCACTGGTGAACAAGAGCTGCGACTTTCTCACGAACAATTACTCTGAATCTCTCGAGGACGACTACATGATTCCACCAAAATGGAGGCAAGATAAGGACAAAGGGATGTAAAAAACAAGGATGGTCGTTGGATACCTCCTTAACGAGCTCAAATATTTTGTACCGAAAAAGATGTGTGTATGTACCTATGTTTCCGTGTAACGTCAACCGCAAGATTACACAATAATCCCTTCTCGAAAAGAGTCTTTTGTACATCTTACGACTGACACTACACAATAACATAGGTTCAAACACTTTGAGTAGAGGGGACCTGAGACGGTCCTCAACGGCCCAAACTAGTGTTTTTCTCTCTTGTCCTTAATGGGGAGGGTCGGAGTACTAGTACATGTCTTAAGCAAATGAAATTGAGGAACAACTTGTATATATGCAGAAGAATTTATCATTACAATTGTTTCCAATAAGAAGGCTAAGAAATTGAATGACTTGAGGTTTATGCATCCTAATTAGATAAATGAATGCAACGTTGTTATTAGGACCATTAATGAATTGAGTAAAGCCTGAGTTGTTTTAATCTTGATTGAAGATTTTATCTTTCTTTAAAAGTATTGTTAAGCCAATTTGTTTACTGACCTATTCGATATTTTTCATTAAACTCATACATATATACTTTCACAAAACTATGCACAAGTCGAGATTATATATGTAATTTTCTTGGCTTAACGTCCTTTGTTACATTCAGTTGACCAATCTTATACACTCATAAATAAAATTTGATACATGCCTCCACTTCTATCCGCCACCAAGTTGACCTATAATTTCTAATACATACTGACCCAAAAATTAAGCCTAGCTGCAGTTGAGAACCATTTTAAAATTCCAAGGTAAAGTTTCGTCTAACCTATATGATGAACAACCCAACCAAAAGGGTGAAATGGAAAAATATTTTATGATTTTGTTAAATTTCTTTGGTTGATACAAATTAGAAGTGAATTTTTTTTTCCCACTATATGAATTTTTTTTTTTAATATTCTAAGTCTCACCAACCAATAGAGTGACGGAGTACATTTGTGGTCATGAGTGAGAGTAGACCTTGGAAGATGAAGCAATGCCGAATCTCAACTTAAAAATAGGACGACAGCGTTGTCTTGAGTGATGATGATATGATGCCAGAAGAAAAGCCTCGTTACAAGGAGATATGCCTATGTTTGGTTTCTACCCCTCCCAAATGCCAAGGACATTTTGGTAAACGTACAAGGACATTTTAAGCCTCGAAACTTTTCATAGTTTTTTTTTTTTTAAAATTAAACTGAAAGCTTTCATAGTTGAAGGGGTTCGTTGAGGGATTTTTAGATGAGGATGGTTAAGTGAGAAAGGGCAATATAGATAAGGGGGTTTCTACGTAATTTCGATGTTCTAGTTCTTCTCTCTCTGCCCCGCCTCCAACCTACGCCACTATCAACTACTCTAACGTCGACCGTCGGCCGCCGACCACCGCTGTCGGGTACCTTCATTTGCGTTTGAAACATGTATACGCTGGTATTTACTATTTAGTGATATTGGTGGGATAGTGAAATTTCTTTTGTTGAAGTTTAATGAATTTCTTATATGTTCTTCTTTCGCGTTGTTGGTTTGCTTTTTTTTCTCGGCTCATTTTTCTAATAGGGATTTTGTTCAATACGAATTGAACTACAGAGGTCTTTCAGTAAGTTCGTGTGGTTTCATGGTCTACGGCTCGAGATACGTTTCCTTTTTTGAAATTCCCAAAAAATTGACTTTAGTACTACCCTCCATCCCATTTTGAACGAAATATGTGCAATTTGCAGATCAAAAAATAAAGTACCGTTCATTATTTTTTGAACTTTTTGCACCAAATTAGAGAACTAATCGTGATCTTTAATTTCATGCGGAGAAACTCGAAAAATCATGCACATGAGTACTTTATTTTGTTACCCAAACATTGCATGTTTTATCGTATGAGACTATCATTTTGGGACGGAAGGCACACCTGTTTTGGGTGGGGCCAGCTAATTTTATGTAACTGTTCAGTACGCATCGTCGTGAATTGATTTTGCCATAAATCGAGCTATTTCCATAAACATTAAACGAATTGTTAGAATGGTGATAATTTATCCAATTGCTGGTAGTGTGTTCTGTATTTCTGATCAATTGCCCGTATTTTTACACCTTTTTTGGCTTTTATGTCTTAGTGGAATTGGAACTAACTGTGCTGGTTGAAGAACCAGGATTTATGAGTTGGTTTGCACATTGTTTTGTGCATGGATGGTCATGATTGAGAATCAATTTGTTAGATTCTTCGTTATTTTCCAAACGTGAGGATTGTTGTCCTGCCTGTCAATGTTCTGAGTGACTGAAATTGCCTACTGTTTGATTTCTGCAGAAATAAACATATTACGAAAAGATGAGTTTGATTTCTCAAAATGCGCTTCCTAAAGTCCAAATTGAGAAGATCAAAAGGAAGGTTTCTGACCAGCCTTAAGTACTGGAAGGTGACCAGGAGGTTGGAGATCGAAAAGAGGATGAGGCAGATACTTACAAAGTCAAGAAGAGAAAGGAAAAGCGCAATGAAGAGGAGGACAAGCAGTTGGAAATTGAGCAGGAAAAAGAAATGAAGAAGTTGGAAAACTATTTGTTTGGTTCTCTGTACTCCCCGGTTGAGTTTGGGAAGGAAGATGATGAGGAATTGAGGTATGGAATTGACGAAAGCTCTGCGTTCTTCTTTACAGATAAGGCCTGCGAATAGCGTACTCTGTGTTTATGAAGATGATGCAGGTCTCAGTCAAAGTAGTGATGATGAGGAAGGAACTGACCAAAGGAAACCTGTATGGGTGGATGAGGAGGAGGAAAAGACCAGTATGGATATAGCTAAAGTCAACAGATTGAGGAAACTGCGGAAGGAAGAAGATGAAAGTGTCGTCCCTGGTTCCCCCTACGTCTCCAGATTAAGGGCTCAGCACGCGAAGCTGAACCCGGGGACAGAGTGGGCCCAACTGGATTCAAGGTCAAGGAATTACAGCTCTGATGAAGACGACCCTGAATATGAAAATGAAGCAGTTTTGACACAGGGTTATAAGAATGTTGAAGGTGTCGACGACATTCTTCGATCTACTAAGACCTTGTTGTGAAAAGCACTGCAAAGTTGTTGCCACGACTTCTTGGGTACTCAAGCTTAGTTGATGCAAATGCAGAAGATCGTTCTAGTGGTCCAATAAATTCAGTTCAGTTCCATAGAAACGCTCAGTTACTTCTTACCGGGGGTCTAGATAAAAAGCTGAGATTTTTTCAGATAGATGGGAAAAGGAACACCGAAATACATAGCATTTTCCTCGAGGATTTGCTTATTTGGAAGGCGTGTTTCTTACCTGATGGATCTCAAGCAATAGCAGCAGGGAGAAGAAAGTTCTGCTACTGTCTGGATCTAGTGAAAGCAACTGTAGATAAGATTGGCCCCTTAACTGGGAGGGAGGAGAAGAGCTTGGAAGTTTTTGAGGTTTCGCCGGATTCTAATACAATTGCCTTTGTGGGTAATGAAGGGTATATCTTGTTAGTTTCAACAAAAACAAAGGATCTAATTGGAACACTTAAAATGAATGGAACCGCTCGATCATTAGCTTTCGCCAATGATGGGCAACATTTGCTTAGCTCTGGTGGCGACGGGCATGTTTACCACTGGGATTTGAGAACTAGGGCTTGCTTCCACAAGGCCATTGACGAAGGTTGCTTAACTGGTACATCTCTTTGTACTAATCCAAGTGGAAGTTTGTTTGCATCTGGTTCAGACAGCGGGATTGTGAATATTTACAACAGAGAAGAGTTTTTGGGTGGAAAGAGGAAACCAATCAAAACTATTGATAATCTAACCACTAAGGTGGATTTTATGAAATTCAATAACGATGTTCAGATTTTGGCTATCTGTTCAACAATGAAGAAGAATAGTCTAAAGCTGATTCACATACCATCGTTTACCGTTTTCTCTAACCGGCCTCCTCCAAATCAGAACCTGCATTATCCACGCTGTTCGGATTTTAGTCCTGGTGGAGGCTTCATGGCCCTGGGAGATGCTGCTGGAAAAGTGGGGTTATACAAGTTGCATCACTACCAACATGCATAACACAGAAGAGCACTGGTTGCTTATTTTGTTTTAAGTCTTTTCCGTCAACTTTCTGTAGTCCTGTATCTGAGTTTTGAGCGGAGGAAATTGGGTTTCAACCTGCCTTCTCGCGCCACAGTTTTGATTTCTGTATGTTAAAAGAACTCTGTGTCTGCCCTGGTGGGTTCTTTCACAGGGGTCTGGTAATTTTGCTGTATGATGGGTGGTTGATGAGCTTCCATTTGAGCATCAAACTAGTTTTGGTTGTTTTAAGAGTTTTGATTTGGTACCAACAGCTTTTGATATTTTCTGCTCTCAATGCACTCTAACGGCAAATACCTACGAGGGGTAGATGAGATCGGGCACCGCCCTACCTAAGTTTAAAATTTCTTTAAGAATCGTAGTAGTTAACAATATTTAATGGTCCCACCCAATATTGAAGTTTTGCGTTTGTCATTGTCCAGAGTCTTGTGCCCTTTAAATTATTATTTTTTTTTGTCCTTTGTACAGTGCGTGTTCTTCCAAAGCCTACCAACTTACTGTGTGTTCCTTGCTGTTTAATTGAGTTCCCTCCATTTTCTGTTGCTGATCTATGTTTCCCTTGAATCCCAATTGTCCTTTTTGGGTCCATCCAAATGCAGCACTAAAGGGGAATTTACTGGCAAATTGGCCCCCAACAGAACTTAGGAATAAAACTTGCTGCAGCAAGCAACGTTCAGTACCACAACCATAAAATTGCAGTCCATGGATGAAGATGGAGCGGCCACATTGAAATGTTATGTGACAAAACAAACATCAACTGCCGCCACACAAATTCACACCCAAGTCTCAATTGGAGCAAACAAAATTACGAAATATCATAGCAATATCGTTATGTACATAGAAAACAAGAAAATCATTTCTCTCGAAGCAAATTGACATAGAGAAAAATCTCCATGATCACTCTTACATTGAAATAATTTATCCGTTGCTTGTAGGGCCTGCACAACTAGTATGGGGGTAAAAGAGGGAAGGTTAAAAGTTCGCATTATGTATTATGTATATCATCGGCTTTCAAACTGCCGCAATATCACACCATGTTGAAGAAACAGACTAAAGGGATCTATCTTCAATGAGGATCATCAACGACCTCATCCATATACCATTCTCTTCACGCTCCTTCCATTGCTGCTGCAGGTCCACATCCAAGTTTTTGTAAACCATTCAACTCTCAACAGGATTCCACCTTCAATTTCCGGAGAAAGTCATCCTGCAAAACATTGTAGAATCAAAATTTCTGAAAGTCTATAGTAAGTTTAGTAAATGAATAATAGAGCTTCAGACGTTACACTGTTCCTACCCCACCATTATAAGATTCAGTTATTTAAGCAAATAAGAGAACAAAAATGCTCTATAGGAATCATGTCAGGCAAAATGAACTCCTCAAGAAACCACCAGAGCAGATCTTTACCCAGTGTTTGAACAGTTTAAACAAAAGGGAAACAGTAACAAAGTATAATCGTAATGAAGGGTATAAATAGAAGTTATGCGACTGTTCTCACCTAATAATGGCCTGTGGAAAGATGCTAAACTCCAGCTGCAGCTTTAACCTCAGAATCCTTACCCTGCAATTGTTTGATTGTTGCCCAATCAATAAAAATGTGAGCACGAAAGACAATGAACAGTTATGTGCGAGAATTAACTAAGAATATAGTCCTCGTCACATTTTCAGGCTGTATTCCATATGGATTATCAATCTATTCATGTACAATGTACACTAACAAGCTTGTGAATCAACTTGTGCCCCAAGGGTTGTGTTTTTCTTTGGGTCAGAGAGGCAGAGCAGTAAGAATACTAGCAGGAAAAGAACAGCATAAAGCCATAAATATGTTTGGCAGATGAGAAATCAAATGAATATGTTCATGTAAACATATATTTAAATTTTAGTCAGAATATATGTCTAATTTCTTAGTAGACGACCTCCAGTAGAGAGCTGCTTCGAATCTTCCGCGTAGGAGTCCTCATAGTGACAAGTTCCTCTGCTGCTGTAGGATGGATACCCACTGTGACATCAAAATCATCTTTTGTCAAGCCAGCTTTCACAGCAACTGCAAATCCCTGAAATTCAATAAACAAATCTGATCAATTGAAAGCATGAAGCCTCGAACTACCAATTTCAGATGACCACTGAATTTTTTTTCCCCCAATGGAAGCAAAAAACTGAACGCAGAAGGGACAAAACCTGCACAATTTCTGGTGAATCTTCTCCACACATGTGCAACCCAAGAACTTTTCTAGTCTTTGCACATACGATAAGTTTCATGAGAATCCGGTCTGGGAGCCCAGAAAGAGTAGCCTTTAAGGGCCTGAAGTTTGCTGTGAAGACATCAACATCGCCATATTCTTTTACAGCCTGCAAAAATCCTTGAAATGATGAGCACCAAAAGGCAAACTGGACATGTTGCATCTACATTTCACAACATGCAACACCTGTTCTTCTGAAATTCCAACTTGTCCAATAGGTGGCTGGGAAAACACAGCAGATGGGACAGCCCTAATAAAAAAGGCAGATAACATGGTCAGAAAGCTATTGTTCATCACCATTATTTAGTAGACAGTCAACTCAACTTTCTCATTAGAAACTCAAGGGGAATGTAATACACAGTTTGAGAGTTCTCATATGGTCCTCCAATCCTTTAAGCAACTAACTGATGCATAAACTACTAGAATGGATTTACGAAGGCTCAATTGGGAGATTGTTTCACCTTCTTGAAGCTATCAACTAATTTATGACAAGACATGCAGACTCATAGAGTACCAGTACCTATAATCAGGTTTTGTAGGTTCATTCCCAAAGAGAGTTTTTGCCACTGCCACTCCCTCCATCAAAGCAACTGGAGTTAGATTTATTCTATTTGTGACATCTCCAACAGCTAAAATGGACGGAACAGATGTACGGGAGTATTCATCAACCTGAACAAAAGTAGAAAAGACAACGAATGATTGAAGGCATCATGTTGGAGTATAAGAGAGATAGAGACATAAAGATAAAAAAGTAAAAGAGACATCTAAAAACCCAAAGAAGCTACCTCTACCGCTCCATCCTTGGTCATTTTTACCCCTACCTTCTCCAATCCCAAATTCTGCAATCGAATTTAGTTCATCAGTTCATGTATCAATAATCCAACATGGGTCCAGCGCATACATGTTTTAGCATATAAATCATTTAAGCCCTAAAACAAATGTCTTTCAAAAGGGTAGATTAACTTCATGTTAGATAAGTTACCCTTTTCTGGGCACAAAATCAAGATATGAAAAGTGTCCATTGCTTGATAGGGAAGAAAGAGAGGGAAAATATTTACTCCCTCTGTCCCGTAATTTTAGTCCTCTACAAAACTACGTGCAATTTTTAAGCTTAAAAATAATATACTTACCGAAATAATTTTTTGTGTAATATGGATCTTCTTTAATAGATCTCAATGAGATCTTTTGAATGGAGCAAAAAAAAAAAAAAATTATTTTAGTAAATACATTATTTTTAAGTTTAAAACTTGCAAGTAGTTTCGTAGGGGACCAAGGGAGTATAATAGAGGAACCAAGACCATGGCTCTTGGAACTCTACATTTGGTAAAGTGACAAACTCACAGAAGCCTGTAGAAACAAAAACCAACCAAAGTTTAAAAATCAAACCTTTGTATTAGGTTTGCGGCCCGTAGCGAACATGACATGAGAGAAACCTTCAACGGCCCCTTTACTAGTCTTCAAAGTCAATGAACCATCTGCCGATTTAAGGATAGCCTGAGGTGACTCCTCTGGATGGACCTCGATCCCTCTTAGAGACATCTGTTCTGCAACAAAATCTCTGACCTACATGAATAAAAGAAAGTTGTGTGCATGAGGGGAAACTATCGACTGATTAAGTACTAAACAAAGACACTCACGTAGGTTGTTATTCCTCACCTCCTCATCGAAACCTCTCAAAACCTTTTTCTGTCGTATGAATACATGGGCCTCACTTGTCAATCCATTGAAAATCCCAGCAAACTCGAGTGCAATGTAACCTCCCCCAACTATCGCAACTTTTTCAGGCTTGGAAGGCAAATCAAGGGCTGCATCTGAATCTATCGCATACTCACGTCCGGGAATTTCAGGAATGAAGGGGCGTCCCCCTACTGCAATTAGAATGTACCTTGCCGAGTAGAGCTTTCCATCTACATCCACTGTATGTGGATCCACAATCTGTATATGGAGTCATGTAAATTGTTGGCATCAGTAAACAAGGTTTTGAATATGAATACACATCCATGACATTTATATCCCAAACTATGTCGAAGTGATAAAATGGCAACACAACATCCAACCTTTCCACGCCCTTCAATTAAAGTGACACCAGCATTTTTGAGAATGTTCTCGTAGATACCAATTAGGCGCTGCAACTCGGCATTCTTATTAGCCATCAGGGTGCTCCAATCGTGTTTGGGTTCAGCATCATATTTCCATCCAAAACCATGACTCTCTTCAAATTCGTGAGAAAATTTGGATGCATACACAAGTAGTTTCTTAGGTACACATCCACGAAGCACACACCTTCATGCCATTATATCAGAAAATAAAACCCTTGTTTACCAACTCGCAGATAATCTCAGTGTTGAACATGGAAAGCTGAAGTTTTGTAATGCATATAACGTGTACAAAATATAAACCTATGCCTCTTTAGAACAGTTACTAGAATTGATGCAAAGTAACTTGCAGGCGTGCTTTTCAAACATCTTTAACAACACTAGTAACCATACAAAAAAGAATAGTTTTAATCAGGATTGCTTGTGTGAATCCATGCTTGACAAAATCCCAACATCCATTACCCGTAAAACTATTCAAGCAAGGTCCCCATACCAATCTCAGCATGCATTTTGACATTCATTTGCCTCCTGAAACACATCCATGCCTTCCTCGTCAACCTAACCCACTATATTGCAAATTCAACATTCTTTTTAACAACTGAGAACTGGCTCTAAATGTAAAAAAGCATCCATTACAACCAACAAATTACTTCACAGACAAGGAAAATCAAGTCTCTAATGCCTGGCATAAAAACACCAGTCAGTAATTCAGTACTCACATGGAATTGGAGTAATTTAAACATACCTATGCTTCCAGACACAATTCAGTACCGTCCAATGACCTATAGGTTCTTCTAAAACTTGCACATGGGCAAATGTATCAGAGCAATTTCATTTTGATGTTCTTGTTATCTACTTTTTCGGGATCAACATGACAATACAAATACTTGGAGTAACACTTTTCAGTTAACTTATGCTTCCAAACAGAATCACACAATGAACTCAAAAAGAACCATCAGTTGAAAATTCTTACAACCAACCATTGAATTTGCAATTACTAAAACCAACCATAGGCCCTGCTGTTTTCAGAATTACTTTTCTAGGCCCATTCTTGGGGGAAAAAACGGTGTCTGGTTAGCGTTCTCGAAACTTGTTTTTTGAGAATTTATTCCTATGGAATTCATTTTTCGGGAAGAAGTGAAAAAGATTCTTCATACATCAAAAACCGTTTCTGCTAGAAATACGACACAAAAATGATGGATGTTGGTTTTAGAAAACAATTTCCTAAAAGTTTTCTGTAAAAAGGACACTAAAAACTGCAAGGGAATAAAGATTTTAATTTTTCCTCTCCAACAATCAATTGAGCAGGGGCGGCTCTATTCTGGTATCACGGGTCCTAGCAAACCCCGTGAGTTCAAAAAATGCCCTTAAATTTTATGTAGGTTTATATAATAATTCGATTTGCTACTGTCTGCAACATTCATACGAAGCAAGAGTAAATGAAAATTCACTTAAATTAATATTTTTGAGTAAGTAGATAATATTATTCAACAAAACAAAATAACCTAGCCCAATAAATCTCCAACCAAAGTAAATATCTTGACTTTATAATTTTTGTATACAAAATTCTTTCAAACATTTTTATGGCTGCTGAGCTAAAATTTTGCAGCCGCCCCTGCAATTGACCCAACTTAATTTACTTTCTTCTACAAAGCCTAAAATGATACACCTAGACAGTAAGGCAACAAAACTAACAAAAACACACCAAAGTCAGTAAACTTACGTTCCACCAAGGCCTCCGGTGGTTTCGGAGGATATGGTGGCGAAAGGGAGCTCACATATGGCAACTTTAGCGCCGTAAGAGGCGGCGAAACGGGAAGCCCTAACGCCGCCGCTTCCGGCGCCAATCGTGAAGAGGTCGAAGTCGTATTGGCGAGGCTCCGCCCCGTTGTCGGACTCTGCCGCTCGAACGGCGAAGCGACGGTGGTGGGGGCGGTGGGGAGAGAGAACGATACGGGCTTTGGAGTGGAGGAGAGGAGAGGAGGCGGTGGAGTGAGGAGAGAGAAAGAGAGGAGAGAGAGAGACAGGGAGGCGTTTACAGAGTGATTGGAGGGTTTGGGAAGAGGAGAAAGTGGTGAGCTTTGGTGCGCTCAGAGAGGTCGCCATTTTTTGCCTTTTTTGTTTCTGGTCAATCTTCGCGAATATAAATAGAGAAAAACTTTCCTACGGCGGGTGAATATACACTTTACTGGCTCAGTGCGTCCATAAGTATTTTGAATGATTTTAAAAAAAAATTATTCGCTGAAAGAATTTAGCTCTTCGCTATAAAAGTTTTTTATAAATTTGAACTATTAATTATCGAAATGCTGGCCGCATCGAATTGCTCTGAACCGCGTCGAATTGCCCTTCTATATAGGTACGGGCACCACTGCTCAATCTTCCGCAAACAAACAACTAAAAAGCCAAATCCAAATTCTAAATTAGAGGGATATTTAAGATTGAGGGCATCCAAGTCATTACAATAAGTGAGATAAGTTAAAGATAAATTAATTTTGGCCGCATCGAATTGCACTCGGCCGAATGGAATTGCATTTGGCCGCGTCGAATTGCATTTGGCCGCATCGAATTGCACTTGACCGCTACGAATTGCCCTTAGCCGCATCTAATTGCACTTGACCGCGTCGAATTGCTCTTGGCCACATCAAATTGCGCGGCCAAGAGCAATTCAACGCGGCCAAGTGCAATTCGATGCGGCTAAGTGCAATTCGACGCGCCCAAGTGCAATTCAATTTGGCCGAGTGCAATTCGATGCGGCCAAGTACAATTCGATGCGGCCAAGTGCAATTAGGCGCGGCCAAATACAATTCAGAGCGGCCAAGAATAATTCGATGCGGTCAAGTGCAATTCAAGATTAATTGCACGGAGCTGTGAATAAGTTTCTCTCAAGGAATATATGATTCGATATAGATAAGACTTCTAAGCAAATCGAATTAGTTGAGTTCGAGCTCGTGTTTGCTTGTTAAATGCTTGTTTATGATCAGTTTTGTTAGATAAACAAGCAAAATTTGAGCGTTTTTCAAGGCTTCTAAACCAAAGCCCAAACAAGTTGTTACTTAGCTTGTTTGGTTTATGATAACTACAACGCTAAGTTACTCGATATCAACTCGTGTTCGACTTGATTGAAGCTAGTTTGAAATTGGTTTGTCTCACGGACAAAATAAGCTTGAATATTTTTTAAGTTCGTTAAATTTTCAAACCAAACTTAAATTCGGCTCTTGGGCTCATTTATCATCTTATTTATAGGCCGTGATTAATTCCATTTTCTGAAATAAAAAGGATCTTTATTTTTAAGGTTGAGGGCATCCAAGTTATTATAACAAGTGAGATAAGCTAAAGATAAATTAATTTTGGTCGCATCGAATTACAATTGGCCACTACGAATTACTCTCGGCCGCATCGAATTGCACTTGGCCCCATCGAATTGCACTTGACCGCCACGAATTACTCTTGGCCGCATCGAATAACTCTTGGCCGTGTCTAATTGCACTTGGCCTCGTCGGATTGTACTTGGCCGCATCAAATTGCTCTTAGCCGCGTCGAATTGCACTTGGCCGCATCAAATTGCTCTTGGCCGCGTCGAATTGCACTTGGCCGCATCGAATTGCGACAATGCAGCCAAGTGCAATTCGACGCGTCCAAGAGCAATTCGTAGCAGCTAAGGGCATCGAAGCGGCCAAGTACAATTCGATGTGGCCAAGTGCAATTAGGAGTGGCCAAGTGCAATTAGGCGCGGCCAAGTGTAATTCGATGCGACCAAGAGAGTAATTCGATGCGGCCAATAAAATAATTCGATACGGCCAAGTGCAATTCAAGATTGCATGGAGCTGTGAATAAGTTTCTCTCAAGGAATATATGATTCGATATAGATAAGACTTCTAAGCAAATCGAATTAGTTGAGTTCGAGCTCGTGTTTGCTTGTTAAATGCTTGTTTATGATCAGTTTGTTAGATAAACAAGCAAAATTTGCGCATTTTTCAAGGCTTCTAAACCAAAGCCCAAACAAGTTGTTACTCAGCTTGTTTGGATTATGATAGCCACAAAGCCAAGTTACTCGATATCAACTTATGTTTGGCTTGATTGAAGCTAGTTTGAAATTGGTTTGTCTCATGGACAAAATAAGCTTGAATATTTTTTAAGTTCGTTAAATTTTCAAACCAAACTTAAACTCGGCTCTTGGGCTCATTTATCATCCTATTTATAGGCCGTGATTAATTCCATTTTCTGAAATAAAAATGATCTTTATTTTTTTATTTTTTGAATAAATAAACAAGCAAAAAGCAAAATAACTTAAATATCTTCTATTGTTTTCCATGCTGAAAATTCGGGTTTTAATCCAGTCCAAGTACTTTGTTTGATTAATGGATTAGATTACTGGATGTAAGCCTGTCAATGGATCGGATCCGATTTGAAAAATCCGAATCCGGATCCGAATCCGGTAACGTTGATCCGATAATCCGAATCCGGTAATCCAAATACAGATCGGATTCGGATCAGATTAAATCCGTTATTGATCCGAATCCGAACTTTATTTTTTTTAATTTTTTAAAAAAAAACAGTAAATTTTTTATTTTGAAAAAAAAATGTCTAAGAAGTTGTATTTTTATTTTTTTCTTTTCATTTTAATTTTTTAAAATTTTTTTTTTGGAAAATTTTTTTTGCTAAAATTTTTGAAGTGAAAAAGTTTCGGATCGGATCCAGATTTTTCATATTCAGATCCAGATTATAACTATCGGATTTGAGTCTTATAGGATTTGGGTCTTGTCGGATCCGGCCCATTGAAAGGCCTAACTGGATACAATTGGAAATCATACGACGCCACATTTTAAGCAATCCACGAGGCAAGAAAAGTCTCAGCAATCTAGTCCACTGTTTCATATTATAGCCGACTGCATATCTTCTTTGTATTCCTTCAAAATTATGCTTCACCTCAGAACTACGCACAACTTTGAAACGCTACTCTGGGCACAATTGCATGCAAAGCCGTTCGATGCACGGGGGCTCACGCATGTCGGACGACTCCGAACGCAATCGTGTCCGGAAGTTGAGTTCCTTAACTTTTTTGAAAAATAACAAATATGATTCAGAATCAGCTAGAGCAGGTTCATTCCTGGGCTCTTTCGCTTCTGTTGGTTCTTCACCAGTAATCAGAGCCCAGAGGACACCTAATATACTAGTATAGTGTTAGATGCTGTGATACTCTTTTTCTGTTGAACTCACCAATAGATTGCTACCAGCAAAGTCGCAAATGTTCGAAAGCTGAAACAACGACGAGTGTAATTCAACGTCGGGTCCAGTCAATCACTGGAATGTTCTACTTCTACACAAAAGTGATTCAACAGGTCGTCTAGGTATTGCTTCCTGGTAGAATTCCTGTTGGATAACTAAGCCCCCAGAGATGAGGAAACGGCGTAGTAAGCGACAAAATGCTTCGGGAAGTTAAAAAGAAGTACTATGTAATTTCGGAAATTCTCACATAGGATAACCTTACAGGCAGACAAATGATAACCTGATGAACTGATCTTTACTGTTTAGTAGGCAGAGGAAAATTTAGCAAAAGTGGTTCCAGTAGAAGTGGGGAGCAGAATCAGAATAGCCTATACCCCATTACAGACTTATACGGAGTACAAATTTTTTCTGTAATGCACAGTGTTCCGAACCAGTTTGCGCGCACCTCAAATTTCACACGCTTACGGGGGGTTGACCCCAAGAGTTGTTGGCAAGGAGAATTGAACCTAAAATCTTAAGAGCGAGCAAACTCCTAAATTCCAAGTCAAGACCACCAGAATTATACATTCCTTCCCTAATTGTATGTTCAGTCAAATATGACCTTAGTTGGTGTGATTACTCTTTAACATAATTTAAAGGCAAAGAACCCGGTTCTCTGCAGTCGACTGTAGAGAAGGGCATGCAATTCTATCTGAACCGCTTATCATGAAAATCAACGGATTTGTTGAATTTATTACCGGTCATTACCGTTCATTACCGGTCATAAATTGAAAACAAATCTGAACCCTCAAAAATTTCATCCGACGGCTGCGATCACTTGGACCGCACATTTGCGGTCCACAACTAGACTGTAGACAAGCCAAATTCAAGGCAAATCACAGCATGGACAACTAGGAGTAGTAAAGTGTATATTAGAATTACACACACAAATACAGAACTAAAGATAGTGTTATTACAAACAAGGGAGTGCAATCCCACATGTTTTCAACAAAATCCACAACAATGCCAATTGACAGTGAAACCCTTCTTTCTAATTCAAAGAGACAAACCAGACTCCTCATCCTCATCAAGGGAGGAAGTATAGATTACGTAGAACGCCCAGATCAATCCGAACACGCCCAAAAGGAGCCAAAACAGAAGGTTGTTGCTGAAGCCAAGGGGAAGCCCCATGCCTTCCGTGCTCATTCTCTCATCTACCAAAGCCATGGCCGGGCTCGACATGGTTGCAGCACAAGCTGCAGCTAGCAATGAGGCACCCATCCCCGCCTTCGAGCTGATAGCCTCCTTCGCAGCAGGCATTTGCTCCATCGAACATCTCACTACCCCCTTCTTAGGGATTGACGGCAACCCTGTAAACATTTAGATTTAGTTACAGTCGTCTGATTAGCAAGAAATGTTGTCATAACTTTTAAGGTTTCCAAAACTTTCGTTGAAATTTTCTTCCTACTCCAATTGAGTCATAAAATGCATTTTCCCCTCTTTTTCCTCACTTTCCCAACGTTATTTTTGTAGCGGATTCAACCCAAACGCCATGCGTGAAATCTAAAAAATCAAGCAAAGAACAAAGAAAGCACGAAAGAAAAACTTACATGGTTCTCAAACCGGGTACATCAACTAGGAAATAGAGTACAAAATACATAGCTATTACTCATAGTAAACTATAAAGAGTACAGATTTACATGATTCTCTAGCACGCCGCCGCGTCCCGCTAAGGTTTTTATTTTTTAAGTACTTATTCCTTATTCTACGAAACAGGTCATTTTCTCACAATCCATCATCTTTAATAAATACTTATTTGTTAATAAATATTTATTTCTCCTAGCGAAACCTGGCCTAATTGGGTAGATAAACACTGCGGTTAAACCCGGCATAGTCCACAAAGTGACAAACCAAACCAAACCAAACAAAGCATCCAAAACCCAACAATTTTATCTCCAATCAAACAATAAGGAGGGAAAAAAACCATTACAGCCACTCATATCTGAACACTGTAAAATCATGACACAAGAGATTCTTACCAAGAACAGAGGAGGCAGGGGATGCTACGATTCTCTTGTGGGCAAACGATGTGGAAGGAGCACTGCAGGCAGTGATGGTAGCCATTGGATTGATTAAGAAATCAAATGGGTTTTTGCTCTGCTAAACCGGGAAAAAAGTTGAAGCAATTGGAAACAGTCAGTTTCATATTTGAAGGGGAGTTTTGGAATTTGTGGATCCAAATCTATCCAGTACACCACACAGCGTGGATAGGCTAGAGAGTACCTCATCTGTGGGGAACCAACCAATTTCCTCCACGTGGCGTAGAATCGTTTGTAACTAGGATTTCTCCCCGAGGCCAAGGGGAGGACTGTTTGGGTTGTGGGACCACTGCGATAATCAATTTATGCGTTGGTGAGAGCAAGAACATCAAAAATTACTAAAATTCGCGATAGTGATGATTGAAAATGGAAACGGTAAGTCGAATGATTATGTGTCTAAGGCCTGTTGCAAGTACACAATTAGTAATTAATGTGATACTACTCTTCACCTGTGAAACTGAGTTCTTCTTCATTTCTTAGAAGGTTTGGCCAGGGAAAAGAACTGAAGTAAAACGATTGTGAGTTCAATTTACACATAGAAAATTTGTGGTCTAGCGAAAAAGATCAATCGCATTTACTTTTACAATTTGAATTGTTTTACTACTTTTTAAAGCAAGTTGATATTACTTTATCACACATCAATCATCTTCGTTGAATAGCGATCAATATTTTATCGGAAGACATCTACAGTAAAAAAAACATTCTAGACCCATTTTCTTAACATGAATGTGTTCCGGAAAACTATTGATTGATGTCTTTTTTTTTTTTTTCTATCAATCGATAGTAAATATCATTACGCATAATATATGAATTCCTACAAAGTACAAACTCGGAATACTACATTAATTGATAGAATCCATGAGATAATCAAGCACAACAATTTAACCAATACAAAAAGTAAGCCCATCAAAGAAAGAAATAAAAAAATAAAGAAAAAGCCACTATAGAGAAATAACACTCTCATACATGTGACAAGGTTCAAACTCCTAACCTTCTAGTGAGATGCAAGAGTTTTGACCAACCAAGCTAGCTCGAGTTGGTTATTAATTAATAGCTGACGATCAAGTGGGACTCAAATAACACGTCTCGTCCAATAGTCCTTGAATCATGAGCTTCAGATGTGTACAAGTCTCGTTTATAAAGCTATTGCAAAAAGGGAAAAAAAAAAACCTCGTTTGATCCTTGTGACATGTAACATAGAAGCCACGCGATTAACAAGTTCTCTTTGGATCTCAAATAAAAATTACGAGCCGACCCTACAACCAACCCAACTCCCGAGTCATAGCCCAACCCAAGCACATGTCTTGTTTGGTCCAAACCAATAGTGTAGCTGTACAAGGTGATCTAAACTCAAGTACCGGTATTCTTGAGGTTTTTCATTTTATTTTATCCTCCCCGTATTCTTGAGTGTAGAGGTGTCAAATGGACCAACCCGGCACAGGCCCGACACAACACAGGTACGGTCTTAGTCTACACGGTACGACACGACACAGTTTTAGTGGGCACGGCACGACATGACACGGACTTAGCCAGACACAGCACAACACGGCATGATTCTAGCCGGACACGGCATAGGGCATGGAAAAAACAACTAAGAATTTTAATTTTATAAAAAGAACAAAATTTATTTAGTGAAAATGAATTATTTTAGTTTATTAGTATTTTATTTTAGAGGCAATAGGATTTTGTTTGTAAATTTGACGTTTCAATATAAAAAGTAAAATTAAAAAAACCTATCAATAAATAAGGACAAAAAAGGTTAAAGCATAAGCAATTTAATACAAAAAGTGCAAGATTCGTATATTATTATTATTATCTAATTCTAAATGACTAAATCTAACAATAAATAAGAAAAATTTGGTTTCAAAATAGGACATCTTAAGATTCAACCAAGACCAATAAACAAGTTGTGCTTTTAAATGGAACAACTAATATATATTATATGATTCTATTGTATAAAAAGCTTAAGGGACTTCAAAAAATTTCAAGCTTTGTTTTAGTTATATGAGTCATGCATGACAAACAAAATTAAACAAACTTGTAAGTTATAAGCAATAAATACATTGTATTTTTTTTTAAAGATTTTAAAAAACGGCACAGGAATGTTTGCTTTTTGGGAAGATTTTTTTCGAACTAAAATCGGTTGGTGATGTGCCGGCACAAGCACAGCACGACACAACACAATTTAAAAATGGCACGAAACGATTAGTAAACAAGCCGGCACGACACGATTGAAAATGATATTACACCGTACAACACGATTTAAAATAAATGAGCCGAACATAACACAATTGGAAACAGCATGACACGACACAATTAAGTAAACGAGCACGGTACTGCATGACGATATAAAATACGCTTGACACGAAGCTAAACGGCACGCTTGACTCCTCTACTTCGGTGGCAACGTACGTTTCGACAAATTACATTATCACACGTAGAAAAAATATACTTTTGCACTGGGACGAATATTGCGCCGTCTCTTGAATTAATGGTGTACGGTTCTGGAGTAAGAATTTGGAGTAGTACGAACAGACGTGTGAATCTGGAGTAGTATTTTAACATCAACCACGCACAAGGTCGAGCGTAAGATCAATCGCCAACGATGATTGCATTTCATCAAACCTCATATGCAAATTACTGCTCCCTCCGTCTCAAAATCTATAGGTTTTTTTTGATATTTGTGCTGTTTTTTAAATTCTTATATCTTTCAATTTATGATGCTTAAATTTAAAAAAAATTGTATTATAGACCTAATCAAAAATTATTAAACAAAATTCATATTATATATTTTTGAAAATTCATATTGAAATATATAAGGCTTTGTTCGTTTGGAGAACTCAAAATTCATGGGCGCAGCCTCAAATAAATTTTCTCTATCTATTTCTCTCTATTCATTACTCGTAAAAATTTCTCGCAAAATCCAAAACAAACAATGTCTAAGAGTTTAAAGAAACGAAAAAAATATAAAAAAATGTCTAAAGATTTTGGGACGGATGAAGTAATTAATCTCATTTACTACTACTATTACTCCACTTCCTAAAGAGCATGTACATCGGGTTAGCGAAAATAGAAAATTAGTCATTTTACCAAACCAAAATGAAGGAGACTCAATTGCAGCAACTTAGGAAAAATCTTATGTATTTTACATTTTGCTACAGTTTTTAGCTACAAATACCTAAGCACTATACACTTGCCGTTTATTTGTATTCATCCACTTTTTTTCTCCTCTCCCTGTGCAAGAATGCCTCTCTAGTTTTTTAACAACAGGATGACTAAAGTAGAAATACAATATTTTAATAAAGGATTGGTAAAAATAAATAGTATTGGTAGAGTGTTGATTGAGATATGAGAAAGTAAAATATACTCCCTCCGTCCCATAATATTTGTCCGGTCCGCGAAACGAGGACTACAAAATAATGCATTTCTTTCGAGAAAAAATTTAAATTTTTTTCAAAAGTTAAAAGAACTCGTCGAGATCCAGTAAATTGTTGAATTTTTTTTCTACTTTTCTTACAAAAATAGTATTATTTTTACGTTTCCGTTTTGCGGACCGGACAAATATTATAAAACGGAGGAAGTAAAATATGCACCGTTCACTAGCATTATTTTTGCTAGTGACCGATAAACTTGCTCTAAGCGTGCAAAACACCCGCAAATAAGAGTGTGTGGAGTACTATTTTTTGGGTACAATAGTGGAGCCGTCGTGTCATCGTCACTGTCAATTGTCTCTTTCAAATCCTCTTTTTCCCCATTTCTTGTCTCTATAAACCATGGAGTAGAAAAAACTACTGCAAGTAATCTCTCCCGACGCAGACACACACGTATACAAATAATACACCCACCCCACCAATGGCCCCATCGAACCTTACTCCACCCCCCTCCTCAATTCACCTTCCCCACACCCAACCCAAAACCATTTCACTCACAGTACTCTCACCGACTCCCCACCATAACAACACAACTCTGCTTCAACACAAATATACTCTGTTTTCTCTCCCATTCTGTGTCTTGAAATACTCGACTGGGTATTTGGTTTTGAGAGAGTTTGGTAATGGGTCGGGAGGGTTTCATTGTGCCAATGGAGACCCAAGCGTCGTTGAAGAAGAAAACGGCGGTTTCGTGGCGGTGGATGCTGATGGACGACAGTGGAGAGGGCGCGGTTCTGGATTTGGACAAGTACGATATCATGCGCCGCGTGCCGATTCACGCTAGAGATCTTCGGATTCTTGACCCCATGTTGTCTTATCCTTCCATTATTTTGGGCCGAGAACGAGCTATTGTTCTCAATTTGGAGGTGAGGAATTTTCGGTTCTGTTCTGTTACTTTTTTTTTTTAATCAGTCATTGATTAAGGTTGATTAAGGTTTTAGTTTAATTAGTTCTGATTTTGGTTGAGCTTTGATTTTCAGCACATTAAAGCAATCATCACGAGTGAAGAGGTACTGCCCTTCCTCTCTTCTTTCTTCTGAATTTCGGACAAAGCCCGTGTCTTCGCAATTTGGATTTTTGTTTGATCCGTTTCTAACATCTTCGAGAGACGGAACTACTACGAGGGACAAGCCCCCGCGTAGTTTTGGGTTTTTTTTTTTCTTTTCTAGTAGATATTGTGATTTGTACCGGGTATTATTTAGACATTTGATTCCGGAATTTTAAAATTTCAAAATCTTGTTATTCATAGTTCGGCCCTCGCATTTGCGAAATTCTGGTTCCGTCAAACGAACGCTCTACCGTATTATGCTACGAACAGTGTCACAACAGATGTCCAGTCACAAATTGAGATACACAATGTACGTTGACTTTACAAAAGTGCGTGTGGACGGATGTCTGTACCTAAAATATTTTCCTATACTAATGTCGCTTAAGTGGCAACATAGTTTTATTACAGGAGAAAAATTGCATCGTCCAATGTTATACAAATTGTTGACTATTAGAGTAGCAGGGGTAGGAGTATCTTTTTTGAGAAACTCTTCTTTTCAGCATTAAGTAGCGTCCCTTTTTTGGCATGCACTTTTCTAGCACTTGAAGTTAGGGTTGCCTAGCGGACTGTTTTGAACAGTTCGGTCCGGTTTTGAAACCGAATTGCTCATCACGGTTTGTCGTTTTTTTCCATCGGAACCGTCTGTGAGTGTTGCTTGGTTCCCACCAAAACTCATATATTAAGATCCGTATCAATCCGTACCATAATTTGGGACGGTTCGGTTGACCTGCTGGGCTCCTCTACTTGCAGTTTTCAATTTGGGTAAAGTTAATAGCCCTAAATTAGTCTTTATTTCTTTCTCCTTTATATTGGCAAAGAAAACTGAATTAAATTTCTACTTGTTCTTTTAGAAACTGGAGTATGAATCTTAAGTGGTTTGGTCAAACATCCATTTGTGAAAACGTAACCACTAATATCTTGCCCCAGCCAAAGAAGAAAAAGAAGAGAAGAGAAGATTCCTAGTTCTTCTGTCTCTACGTACTTATGGAGTATTTTCTTTGTGGATTCAAGACTTTGCTGAAAATTTGTGCTTTTTTCGTTTTTGGGAAGGTATTGCTTCGAGACCCGCTAGATGATAATGTTATCCCTATCATCGAAGAACTACAGAGAAGACTGCCCCCAGTGAATGCCATATGCAAAGGCCAAGTAGAGGATGAGGAGAATCATGGAGCAAAAGACGATGTTGAATCCGTTGAACAGGGTAATCCATTGCTGAAACGAGCGAAAGTCATTCATTCCATGTCCATTGTTTTCTATGGTTTGGACCAAGTATTTCTGATTCACTGGTTGATGATTTGAGTTACCTAATGTAGAATCCCCGTTTGAGTTCCGGGCTCTAGAGGTAGCTCTAGAAGGCATATGTAGCTTCCTTGATGCGAGGACGAGAGAATTGGAGACTGCTGCATACCCAGCTTTAGATGAGCTGACCTCAAAGGTAAAGGCTTCTTTACAAGTTTTTGGTTTTGCTGAATATATGGTTGTTGAACTGGCTAAAAAGTGCATGAAATCTTTAACTGGGGTTGAATTTTAGTTTCCTCATGGACCTCATCAGCAGCATAACTGCATAAGTCATGTTTTCATTGCTGTTGTGTTATCTAACATGTAAGGGGTAGATTAGTATGCCTGCAGCTTAGATTCTTCTTGTTGGAAACCTGAGTTATACTATATTGTTTCAGCTTGGGTTGTTCTTCATGCTTTTCCTTGGCAGTTTATTTTCTAGTTCAGATCAGAAAATAATACAGCTATGTGCAGATTAGCAGCCGGAATTTGGATCGAGTGCGTAAACTAAAGAGTGCAATGACAAGGCTAACTAGTCGGGTACAAAAGGTAAGTCTCTGGCTCCACTTCTTGCCATTTCTTCATTCACGCCGAACAAAAAAGTCCGGTGATGTGTATGGTAGTTCATGTGCAATTTTTGTAAATTGTCTCTGAGATGTAGATAACCTTAGAATTCCATTTTGTTAGGAACGCATCATAATGGGTATTCAAAGTTACCATACGCCACAGTAATGCTTCAGCTAAAATTCGGTATTGATAGGTACAAAATTTGATTGGAAATAATGAGTTCTCCTTTGTCCAAAAAAAAGAAAAAAAAAAAAAAAAAGGAGATTCTGGAGTTCGGACAAAAACTTGAGCCAAGTTCCAATCCATGAACACTAAACTTTCTAGGCCTGCAATTACTTCTTCCCTAAAGAATTCAAATTCTGTTGGGACATTATCAGATCTCTCAACTATTTCCTTAATTTTACGATGCACAGAATGATATTTGCTACAGTAGATTGAAGTCAGTGAAATCTGTAAATTGAGCGAGTGTTTCCATCTGTTTTTAGACTTTTTCCTGAAAAAGAACGATAGTTTGCAGGTAAGGGATGAACTAGAACAACTTCTTGATGACGATGATGACATGGCAGATCTATACTTGTCAAGAAAATCGGTTAAGGCGTCATCGCCTAATAGTGCTTCTAGCATTCCTGATTGGGTCCCTCCATCTCCTACTATAGGTTCGAACTCGAAGATATCCAGAATAAGTAGGGCAAGTTTGACGACTATCAACGGACATAATGATGTCGAGGAACTTGAAATGTTGCTTGAGGTTGTGATCTTGATTTGGTATCAATTCGTGGTTTCTTTGGACTGCACTAAATTCTGAGATGAAGTGCTGAACTCTGAACATATATTTTGTAGGCTTATTTTATGCAGATTGAAGGTACCTTGAACAAACTTACCACGGTAAGCGCTACTTTTGTGATCTTATGCATAACTTGATACTTTTCTTATAATGAACAGTATGCAAGCAAAGGAAGTTCAATTTTCCATCATGTATTTGAATAAACGTGTATTTCGGACTAAGAAGTTTATTTCTCATACTATCTTGTGCTAGAATTTCGACACGTATATTGAAAATTCATTGTTTTTCCAGTTGCGTGAATATATCGACGACACAGAGGATTACATCAACATTCAGGTAAGAAACCGAACAACTTGGTACTACTGAAAATTTGAAATTTGGAAGTGAATGTTTAGCTTCCACAGGCTCTCTCCATTGAAATCTGGAAGTTTCTTTTCTTTTTTTTCCTTGTTTTCTTTAACCTATAAATCAGCTGTCAAGTAGTTCGATTTTGCTTAACTACTTTTCTTACAAGCTCTCTTCCCTGCTGCAGCTGGATAATCACCGTAATCAGCTGATTCAGGTGCTGGCCCAGAAATCGAAATAAGTCCATTTCTTGTTTTACTCTCCGTTTGTTTCAAGTTACAACCAAACACCGGAAAACACATTATTATCCACAAACTGTTTTCCATGGAAAATATTTTCCCAGAAAACGTTTTCCGCCCAAAACAAACTGAGCGTTTTAGTTCTTGTTTTTCTTTTTAATTTTCCGTGACAATACATTTTCTTGGAAAGCTTAGATACCTATATGCTAGAGCAGATATTCATGCATTACCTACATCTCTGAACTTATGCAGCTGGAGTTATTCCTAAGTTCTGGGACTGTTTGTTTGTCTATATATTCATTGGTGGCTGCTATATTTGGCATGAATATACCTTACACATGGAAAGAAGGCCATGGCTATGTATTCAAATGGGTATGTATATATCACCTAAAATAAACTACTTGGGCATTTTGGATTATCCCGTTTCCGAACTTAACAGATTTCACCCTTCTAGGTGGTCATCCTCGCAGGACTTCTCTGTGGATCCATTTTCTTATCGATAGTTACATATGCACGGCACAAAGGTCTCGTCGGGTCTTGATGCATTTGCAGTTAGTTCTTCGAGCACAGGCAGGTCTCTCTCAAGATTTCCGGGGATCGAGTTCACATGAAGCAGCAACACATGCAAATACTTGAAGCATCGGAGGCTTTTGAATAAGGTGAACAAGTCCATTAATCCAATTCCGTACTTAATAAGATTTTTATAGATGTGTGTACGGGTTATAGAACCGTGCTGTTTGAGTGATTTTGTACCATGGCTTGTGATCTTGTGTATGGTTGAGGAATAAGGATTTTGCATGTGTAAAAGAGGGAATGGGAACTTTTGCTTCTTCTTATCATTAATAATAATTAAGGCAAGATTCTTTTTATTTGTTTTGTGATTGTTCAAATCCTGGTAATCTAACAAAATTGATAGATGACACCATGTAAGAATTAAGATTGTGCCTCTGTTGCAACTGACCATCTCCGGCGCCTTGCCGTTTTCTGGGGGCGAAGCCAAAACATGATGAAGAAGACCTCTCTAGCGGCTTGCCATTCTTTCAGTCAAAAAATACTAGTTTCCACCAACTCTAGCAATTTGGTCCATCCATCCTCAACCTCCATGAAACAGACTGTCTGGATCTCAACGCACATGTCCTTGGAGCACGTCCGGCACAAGTTGGATCTTACCTCGGAATAAAACAGACAGAATATGGCTTTAAAGTCATTAGGCCAATTTTGGCAAAACTGGTAATAGGTAAAAATAGGAAAGTGGATCCTCTCCCGTCCGGATCAAAAAAAGAAAAGAAAAAGATCCTCTTCTGTCTAAGTTTTGGATTGGAGTAGACAGTCAAAATTTTGATCGTCCAATACTGCAATCCATGGTTTGTAAGCAGATTTGACCCATTGGTTTGCTCAATGTGTGGCCTAAATTATGATTGTTTCCTCTGGTTCAAAATTTGGATAGGAAAGAATCCGAACCTGAAAAATAGTATTGTAGCAAGGAAAAACTGAATTATCAATGAAGTGCGTCTCCGGCCAGCTTACGTGCATATTAGACTAATTCCTAAAAATTGTTGGCAAAAAAAATCAAAGACCTTAAGAGGAATAAACCTCTAGGCTCTAAAGTATAGCATGACAAAGCACTCTCCGAGGGCATGGAATGTCTCTTTTTTTGTTTGTTTGTCATAATCTCCACAGAACCGTCTCTCTTAGATTCTCCAGTCGAAATACGGGAAAACTCCTATCAATTCTCGATGGAAACGGGTACGGAGACTAGCAGCGCAACCCGTTGGGTTACCATGATTCCACTCTCACCAAAAAGTGGTAGTAATCAATCATATTGGGTCGCAGAAGTGGGAGAGGCATGCTTGTTACCAACTTACCACAAACATGTACTAGCATCATTAGGAATCATGAATGCCATTATAGGTGGAGAGTGTTAATTGCTTTGCTTAAACGGAACCAAACCGATTTTACCTTTTGGGAACAGCCAAACAGATTCCAAACAGGCAAAGTCGAGTCGAGTGGATTCCACAGAGTCACACGCACTAAGAAATTTTCAGTGCCAAGCATGTATCACGTGGTGCCCGCTCAGTGCATCCGAACCGTTCATTGGGTTTTTGGACTGCTCAGATTTGGAAAGAGAAAAAGAAGAGAGAGTGTTGGGGTAAAAGGAGAGAGAGAGTTTCAATCTGAGCCGTCCAAAAGTGCATTGGACGGCTCAAATACGCCGAACGGGTACCACGTGGGATATATCCGCTCGGCACTAAAAAATTTCTCCACACACACACCGGTGGAGAGTGTTAATAGTCGATATATATAGTCTTCTTTACTGATTAGGGGATTTTTCCTACTCAAAATTCTTATATCTACACACTCCTTAATTGTTTTAATTTCCTTTGACTAGGTGATTTACCTTTTCCGGAAAAAAAAAAATCATGTTTTCCATATATATATATATAATTAACTCTTCGGAAAGATTGTCTACGTTTTAGGTAATACATCGGATATGATTTTGCTCCAGCAAACTCTTTTTGGCTGGCTCGTTTTTTTCCCCTTGTATCTGCCTATATATATCGACTATTAGGTCATACAAAGTGACGACCACGGAGAACAAAATCCTGTATTTACAGAGAGGCGAGATTGCAGAGGTTTTTTTAAGGGTCTCCAGAACCGCCCCGTATATATATATACACACACACATCGACTATGGGTGATTTCAATTTGGTTTGGAGTGAAATTTCCGCAGACTGATTAGTTCGGTCCAAATATTTCTAGGACCGATCCAGATCGAAGTTGAGTTCGGTTCTGTTCGGGGTGGGATCAGTCCGGTCGGGAATTTCGGTCCGCCCGAAATATAAATTTTCTATTTAATTTAAAGTATATATATGTAAAAAATATATATAAATATATTTATATAAATATATTATATTTTTAAAATGTAATATATATAAAATATATACTCTGTCGGTTCGGTTCGGTCCGATGAAAATTCTAGAAAACCGAGATCGAACCAATTTCGGTTCGGTCCAGGAAAATTCCGCCATCACCCGGCATCAAAGATTGGCGAGACTAGGTAAAGGCTTGAGTAAGATTTTTACTATTTTGCAATAAGTACTTCTTTTCGTTTAATAGAATAAATCAGTAGTATTAGGTTGTGGTTTTGGCTTAGGGTTATTTAGGATCTTTAAGTTTTTTCACGTAAATCGTGCGTAGGGTTGCTAACGAACCAAACAGCTTGAGCTTGGCTTGTTTAAACTTGTTTATAAAAAATACTCCATAAGCCAAGCTCAATCACGTTTTTCCATTTGTTTATGAATTCAAGTCAAGTTTGAGTATACGACCGTTTGGCTTGTAGGCTCAGGAACAAATGGGTCATTCTGTAAATAATAATTAGATAGGGGTATGTTAATATTTATTCCAAAATATGATATATATATATATGAGTTACATTCAATACAGATATTTCACAAGTTTTATATATTACTATTGCATCAAAAAGGAAACCTCCTAAGTAAGATACAAAAATTTAGGAGTACATTAGAATCACATATAATTTTTCAATGGAGCAATTCAAAGGATTTCTAGAACAAATTTGGGGTTGTTATCACATTCTTCTAGCTAGGGTTTTCTTGGCAAAGATTAGAGGAGTAAGTGGTAACATACTTCATCTTCCCTTCTTCCATTTAAACTCTATGCAGCTTGCTTTTTATAGGTAATTAATCTTCCTGAAAGCTCAAAACTTCATGACCCTAAGCTCATGCTTGGAAGCTCGAGATTGATTTGCTTATTTCACAAGCCAAGCCAAGCTTCCAACGAACACAAAACTTCAAACACAAACCAAGCTTGAACAATTAGTCCAAAAAAGTTCTCAAATTCAAGCCAAGCTTGACCATTGGTAACAAGGAGTCCAGCCAAGAACAATGTTGTATTTGGCTTGTTTGGCTCGATTAGCACCCCTAATCGTGCGTCTCTTATCTCAATTTATTCTACTGCACTACTTGAGTTTTGGTTTGGATTTGGATTAATCGAGATAATCAGCCTGTTCATCTATATTAATTTTTAATCTGTTAATCATAATTCAAATTGGTACTTTTTATCAAAACTCCTATTCACTCCCTCTTTAAGAGGAAATTGAATACTTCCGCATAATTTCACCATGTTTTCTTTGAAGTTTTTTTTTTAACCTTTTTATTTCCAATTATGACATTCAACTTCTTACACTTTAACTTAAGTTGCAGTGGTTAGCCTTTCATTGACTTGATTTACCCCCGGCCGTCACAACTATCTCATTGCTAGGAGTCTTGCGAACATTAAGTTAAAAAACAGTATTTTCTAATGAATTATTTTTATGACTTTCTATGTTATGTAAAAACTTTAATCGAGATACTTTGAACAATTTAAAAATCTGAAAATTTATAGTTTATTCAAATATTGACATGTATCTTCAAAAAGTATCAGCAATGAGGGACTAATGGAGTATCAATGAAACTCGCAAGAATTTTCACGCGTTGCACACATGACACCCATTAACAAATACTCTCTCCGTTCCTAATTGCTGGTCTCTCTTGAGGATTCTAATCTTTTAAAAGGACATGTTATGATTATACCTAAATTCAAATTTGATGACATCACTTTCATAATTACCCTGTATTCTACTTTCTTTATAACTCTTCTATTCTTTTTTGGTCAAATAGAAAGTTTTATAACTCTTCTATTCACTCATAAGGAACACATTTGAAAAATCATCAAATTTCTAATTAAAAAAAACTAACATTTTGAAATAGTAAAATAAAATAGTGAACTAACCATTAGAACGGAGGGAGTACAAAAGTGGCATTTCTCTACGGTCCTGCTACACACACAACAATTTGTGCACATATTTTGTTGTGGGGCCTACCACGGGTCCCACACAAATCATCCGAGCCGTTCATTAAATGTAAAACATTTTTTCAAGGGTTCTCGTAAAAAATAAGCTCAATCCAATACCTATAGGTACTTCATCCAACCATCTAAATTTTCATTCAGATTTTCGGATAATGAAAAGTTATATGATTGGATCGAGCACCTATAGGTATCGGATTGAGATTAGTCTTTACGGGGACCAGTGAAAAAATATTTTACATTTAATAAACGGTTTGGATGATTTGTGTGAGACCCGTGATGGGCCCCACAATGAAATCTGTGCTTAATCTGTGCACAGATTGTATGTGTGTAGACTTTCTGTTATACGAAAGGGTCGGCTGTCACGATGAAGAGTTCTGCTACACACAGCAGATCTGTGCACAGATTTCGTTGTGGGGCCCACCACGGGTCCCACACAAATCATCCGAATCGTTCATTAAATGTAAAATATTTTTTAAAGGGTCCACATAAAAAATAAGCTCAATCCGATACCTATAAGTACTTCATCCAACCATCTAACTTTTCATTCAGATTTTTGGATAATGAAAAGTTATATAGCTGGATCGAGCACCTATAGGTATCGGATTGAACTTATTTTCTACAGGGATCCTTGAAAAAATATTTTATATTTAATGAACGGCTCGGATAATTTGTGTGAAACCCGTGGTAGACCCCACAACAAAATCTGTGCACAATTTGTGCACGGATTTGCTGTGTGGGTAGACTTTCTGCACGATGAAAGTAGCAGGGCCAAAGTGACATTTCTATGAAATGCAGGGTAAAACACTTCTTTAACTTTCGCGTCCAGGTTAGGCTAACATGCGCCATCACACGCCTATAAATTGCCCCAAAATTCCCCCAAACCCCATGCCGTCACTCACACATACACGAAAACAAGGTGCGCAGGTTCCGCCCGCGCCGTCACCAGCCCGCTTAAGTCCCTCGCAAATCACCCCACACCCACCCTCTCTCTAAAATCGATTCTCTCTCCCAATCTTCGCTGGTCCGTTTCTCAGCTACGCATATAGATGCATATGTACATATATACATCGCGTTTTTCTTTTTTACTACAATGTAATTGCGGCCAGTCATTCGGCGTTGGCGTGATTTGGGTTGTGCTGTAGTGAATGCAGGTGGATACGGGGGATGCGTACGCAAATTTCACATGCGTTGCCTGGTCGTTCTAACATGCAGCTTTGCTGAGAGGTTGGAGAGAGAGAGTTAGCATCCTACTGGATGGGGGCACATGATATGCTCAAGCATGTTGATCAGATTGAGTGGGGGCGCGCGTGAAAAGAATGGATGCTACCGCTCATACAACTGTGCAAATATGTCCAAGTATGCATTCTCAAGACATGTGAGAGTTCCCGCAGAAAACGCTCATAACGCTCATACAACTGTGCAAACATGTCCAAGTATGCATTCTCAAGACATATGAGAGTTCCCGCAGAAAACGCTCATAACGCTCGTACAACTGTGCAAACATGTCCAAGTATGCATTCTCAAGACATATGAGAGTTCCCGCATAAAATTACGTTCAACGTATCTCCTTCTAACTTGAATTTCCTTCTAACTTGAAGGAGGACGTAAGTCTAGGTGCTGCTGAAATCACAATCTCTGATTCATAAGCCTATTCATTATCGCATTCTTCGTAGGCTAATTCAAGGTTCTTAAGAGCAAGAGCAACAGTTTTATTTTTAAACTTTTCAGGGTTTCGAAAAATATAACTGCGATGCAAAGTCTCTAACGCCGGTAATCGCAGTGGTATCACAGCGGTTTGTCTAGAGTTATACTCTATTTATCATGAAACAATTTAAGGTGCTTTTAAGTGATTCACACGAACTAAAGCAAGTGTCAACCACCGAAGGATCCAAACGATCATCGGAGTGTAAACTGAAGACAGTAATCGAGTTGTCTCTTAGGGACAAGATTCACAAAGTGTTTGAATCGACACACTTCAATCTCAGATCTATTGAAAGCACGAGATCCGAAGTGGAGATTTTGTAGGGTAGTCCAAACGTACGTCCTTTTGGACAAGAAGTACTCCCTCCGTCCCTTTTTTAGAGTCCAGTATTTCATTTTGGGCTGTCCCTTAATAAGTATCCATTTTGTAAAGTTAGTAGGTAAAAGTTGGTGTATTGTCTATTTTACCCCTAAAAGTAGATTTCTTTTTGAAAAGTAAGTGAGTAAAAGTGTAATGATGATGGGTAAGTAGGAAAAGTGGAGGAAAAAGTTGATGTGAAATATATAATGATGATGTTTTTTTAATAAGTTGGAATTACGAAGCAGGATACTTAAAAAGGGACGGAGGGAGTAGGTCTTAACAGCGGATGGAGTGTTTTCGATGGAGGAGAGAATTTGGTGAAGAATGCAGTCGGGTAATGTGCTGATTATGTCATCTTAATCACCGACTACCTTCCTTCTTCTCTTACAAATCGTACACTTCATGCTGCAACTTCTTTCGTGAATCGTTCAACAAGCCAATCGTTCAACATCAATTTTTTTTATGTCGGGTAAGATTTGTAAGAAGAGCGGTAAGGTAGTCGGTGATGGAGATGACATAATCAACACATTACTTGACTGCATTTTTTTACTACATTTGGACTACCCTACAAAATCTCCACTTCGAATCTCTTGCATTCAATAGATCTGAGATTGAAGTGCGTCGGCTTAAACACTTTGTGAATCAGGTCTTGTCCCTGAGAGACAACTCGGTTAGTGTCTTCGGTTTACACTCCTGGTCTGATGATCGTTTGGATCCTTTGGCGGTTGATAACATGATATGTTATGCAATTAGTCATAATGTTGAACAATTACTTCTCCATGCCCGTTGTTGGGCACCCTTGACACTTGCTTTTAGTTGCTATGAATCACTTAAAAGTCTTAAATTGTTCTATGATAAATACAGTATACATCTAGACAAACCGTTGCGATTACCGGTGTTAGAGACTTTGCATCTCAGCTATTTTTCGGATGGTAGTGCAGACTTCATCACAGAGACTGTTGGGAACTGTCCAAAGTTGGAAATATTGATTATGGATGACTTAACCCTGAAAAGTTTAAAAATTGTTGCTCCTAATCTTAGGAACCTTGAATCAGCCTACGAAGAATTGTGATAATGAATGGGCTTATGAATCGGAGATTATGGTTTCAACGCCTAGACTGACATCCTTCAAGTTGGAAGGAAATGCGTTGAACGTCTTTTCTGCGGAGAGTCTCCCATGTCTTGAGAATGCATACTTGGACATGATTTCACAGTTTTATGAGAGGTGGCATCCATTCTTTTCATCGGAAAATATCATGCGCCCCACTCAATCTGATCAACATGCTTGAATAGCTTCGTGAAGCAAATTCTGTCACATTATCAATGAAAGCGCTTGAGGTAATTGGTGTTTTTGTCATACCATTTCTAAGGTTGATTTTAGTTTTGTATTTGCTATACATTTGTGCCACCGTATGTTTTAGCCTAGGGACAGAACCCCTGATTTTTCCGTTTTGAGGGTTGCCAAACTTGAAAAATACAATTTCATGCATTCACACTATATTTTTAAGTTTTCATTGCACATACTCAGTCCCAAAATGAATGTCAATTTTAGGGATTCTAAAAATATTAGGGGACACAATTATTACCCTTTGCAAGTTATAGCTTTCCAACAATGCCCTTCAATCATTACTTCTTTTGTCCTTTTTTTTTAATATCTTAATTAGTTAGAAAAGGGCAATGGTGGAAAATAAGTGGTTCTGTCCCTTTGATTTTTCGAAATGGACAATAAATTTGGAACATAAAAATTGTCATCCATTTTGGAATGGAGGGAGTATTTTGTAAGTTAAGTATGAGAAAGAAGTGGTAATTGTTTTTTGTTACACTTCAACTGATCCATGAACTAAAGTACTCAAATATAGTACTAAATTCAGTTTTTGATTTATTTTTCAAATTTGGGTGTGGCCATAGCACCCCACCATTGGCTGTAGCTCCCTCCATGCTTTCAAGATTATGGACCTCTTTTTTTTCAATCTGGGAAAATCAGATAGATGCTTTAAATGTCAATGAATATGATAAGTGATGGTAGGCAGCTCACACTTGCTGATTATGACGACAATGGTTATGTAAGGAGCACCTCTTAGAAGAATTTGGTGTTAAGACTTTGATGATGATCCTATATGGTATAAGGTCTTATAGGCATTGATTATTGGCAAGCGTTACCTTAGACATATTTCACTTTGGTCCTTTTCTAATCTGTCGTTAGTATTCCATTGGGAAAACACATGCAACACAGTTCACCAATTCTGGATGGTATTTTAGAGACTGCTCATTAAAGCAATCATCACGAGTGAAGAGGTACTGCCCTTCCTCTCTTCTTTCTTCTAAATTTTGGACACTTTGGATTTTTGTTTGATCTGCTTCTAACATCTTCTAATAGAGAGAGAGAATTGGACTAGTCCAGAGACGGAACTAATCTTAGGCTTATAAGGCCAAGGCCCCCGCGTAGTTTCGGGTTTTTTTCTTTTCTTTTCTAGATATTGTGATTTGTATTGGGTTTTATTTAGACATTTGATTCCGGAACCTTGAAATTTCAAAATCTTGTTATTCATAGTTCGGCCCCCGCGTTTACGAGATTCTGGTTCCGTCCGTGGGACAAACAGATTCTCTACTGTATTATGCTACAAAGAGTGTCACATCAGATGTCCAGTCGCAAATTGAGATGCACGATGTACGTTGACTTTACAAAAGTGCGTGTGGACAGATGTACACAAATCTGTATCCGGATATTTGTGCCTAAAATATTTTCCTACACTAATGTTGCATGTTGCTTAAGTGGCAACAGAGTTTTACTACAGGAAAAATTCCATCGTCGAATGTTATAGGAGTACAAATTCTTGACTAATAGAGTAGTAGGGGTAGGACTCAGGAATATCTTTTTTGAGAAACTCTTCTTTTCAGCATTAGGTAGTGTCCCTTTTTTTGGCACGTTTCTAGCGTGAAGTTAGGGTTGGCTGTCGCGGTTTGTGACGGGCGGTTCGGTTGACCTGTGTGCACCCCTACTTGAAGTTTTCAATTTGGGTTAAGTTAATGACCCGAAATTAGTCTTTATTTATTTCTCCTTTATCTTGATTGGCAAAGAGAACTGAATCAAATTTCTACTTGTTCTTTTAGAAACTATGCATCTTAAGGGGTTTGGTCAAACATCCATTCGTGCAAACGTAACCACTAAGAAGAAAAAGAAAAGAAAAAAGATTTCTAGTTCTTCTATCTCTATGTACTTATGGAATATTATTTTCTTGGTGGAGATTTGTGCTTTTTCCGTTTTTTGGAAGGTATTGCTTCGAGACCCGCTAGATGATAATGTCATCCCTATCGTCGAAGAACTACGGAGAAGACTGCCCCCGGTGAATGCCGTATGCGAAGGCCAAGTAGAGGACGAGGAGAATCACGGAGCAAAAGACGAAGTTGAATCTGGTGAACAAGGTAACCCATTGCTGAAATGAGCGGAAAGTCGTTCGTTCCACGTCCATTGTTTTCTATGATTTGGACCAATCATTTCTGATTCGCTGGTTGATGATTTGAATTACCTAATGTAGAATTCCTGTTTGAGTTCCGGGCGGAGGTAGCTCTAGAAGGCATATGTAGCTTCCTTGATGCAAGGACGAGAGAATTGGAGACTGCTGCATATCCAGTTTTAGATGAGCTGACCTCAAAGGTAAAGGCTTCTTTACAAGTTTTTGGTTTTGCTGAATATATGGTTGAACTGGTTAAAAAGTGCATAAAATCTTTGACTGGGATCTGGGGATGAATTATAGTTGCTTCATGGACATCATCAGCAGCATAAGTCATGTTTTCACATGCAAGGGTAGATTAGTATGCCTGCAGCTTAGATTCTTCTTGTTGGAAACCTGAGTTATATATTGTTTCAGCTTGGATTCAGATCACAAAATAATACAGCTATGTGCAGATTAGCAGCCGGAATTTGGATCGGGTGCATAAACTGAAGTGTGCAATGACAAGGCTAACTAGTCGGGTACAAAAGGTAAGTATCTGGCTCCACTTCTTGCCATCTCTTCATTCACGCCGAACAAAAAAAGTTTTGTAATGTGTATGGTAGTCCATGTGCAATTCTTGTAAATTGTCTGTGAGATGTAGATAACCCTTAAAGAGGCCCTCTACATCGGAGACCGCAGAGGGTTCCAATTCTAACCCTTTTTAAATGTCTATCAATAAGAATTTCATTTTGTTACGGATGCATCATAATGGGAATTCAAAGTTACCATACGCCACAGTAATGCTTCAGCTGAAATTCGGTATTGATACCTGTGAAATTTGATTGGAAACAATGAGTTATCCTTTGTCCAAAAAAACGAAAATAAAAATAGAGATTCTGGAGTTTGGACAAAAATTTGAGCCAAGTTCCAATCCATGAACCCTACACTTTCTAGGCCTGCAATTACTTCTTCCCTAAAGAATTCAAATTCTGTTGGGACATTATCAAATCTCTCAACTATTTCCTTAATTTTACGATGCGCATAATGATATTTGCTACAGTGGATTGAAGTCAGTGAAATCTGTAAATTGAGCGAGTGTTTCCATCTGTTTTTAGACTTTTTCCTAAAAAGAACGATAGTTTGCAGGTTCAGGATGAACTAGAACAACTTCTTGATGAAGATGATGACATAGCAGATCTATACTTGTCAAGAAAATCGGTTAAGGCGTCTTCTCCTAATAGTGGTTCTAGCATTCCTGATTGGGTCCCTCCATTTCCTACTATAGGTTCGAACTCGAAGATATCCAGAATAAGTAGGGCAAGTTTGACGACTATCAACGGACATAATGATGTCAAGGAATTTGAAATGTTGCTTGAGGTTGTGATCTTGCTTTGGCAGGTTTCTTTGGACTGCACTAAATTGAGTAAATTCTGAGATGAAGTGCTGAACTCTGAACATTTTGTAGGCTTATTTTATGCAGATTGAAGGTACCTTGAACAAACTTACCACGGTAAGCGCTACTTTCGTGATCTTATGCATAACTTAATACTTTTCTTATATAGAACAGTATGCAAGCACAGGAAGTTCAATTGTCCATAATGTATCTGAATAAACATGTATTTCCAAGTAAGAAGTTTATTTCTCATACTATCTTGTGCTAGAATTTCGAAACGTATATTGAAAATTCATTGTTTTTCCAGTTGCGTGAATATATCGATGACACTGAGGATTACATCAACATTCAGGTCAGAAACCAAACAACTTGATAATACTGAAAATTGAGCCTGAAAATCAAAATATTGCTGAAACTGAAATTTGAAAGTGAATGTTTAGCTTCCACAAAAGTTTATTTTCTTTTCTTTTTTCCATGTTTTTTTTACGTATAAATCAGCTGTCAATTTGTTCGATTTTTGTTTAACTTTGTGTTTGTTTAGCATTTTAGTTTTGTTTTCTAATCATTACCCTATTTCTTTCTTCAATTATTATTCTATTCCTTCAATTATTACTTTGTCATCCCTCTCAATCTCTCTCTAATCATTACCCATTTCTCCAATCATTACCTTATTTCTCTCTCCACCCACTACCAAAACTAAACTAAACTAAACTAAAATGCCAAACAAACAAAGCCAGTTGTTCAATTTTGCTTAACTACTTTTCTTACGAGCTCTCTTCCCTGCTGCAGCTGGACAATCACCGCAATCAGCTGATTCAGGTGCTGGCCCAGAAATCGAAATAAGTCCATTTCTTGTTTTACGCTCCGTTTGGTTTAAGTTACAACCAAACACCGGAAAACACATTATTATCCACAAACTGTTTTCCATGGAAAATATTTTCCTAGAACATTATTATCCCAAAACAAACGGAGCGTTTTAGTTCTTGTATTTCTTTTTAATTTTTCCTGACAATACATTTTCTTGGTAAGCTTAGATACCTATATGCTAGAGCAGATATTCATGCATTACCCACATCTCTTAACTTATGCAAATGGAGTTATTCCTAAGTTCTGGGACTGTTTGTTTGTCTATATATTCATTGGTGGCTGCTATATTTGGCATGAATATACCTTATACATGGAAAGAAGGCCATGGCTATGTATTCAAATGGGTATGTATATATCACCTAAAATAAACTACTTGGGCATTTTTGGATTATTCCTTTTCCAAACTTAACAGATTTGGTCATCCTCGCAGGACTTCTCTGTGGAGTGTGGATCCATTTTCTTATCGATAATTGCATACGCGTGGCACAAAGGTCTCGTCGGGTCCTGATACATTTCCAATTACTTCTTCGAGCACCGGCAGGTCTCTCTCAAGATTTTCTGTGAGTTCACATGAAGCAGCAACTTAAATGCATCAGAGGCTTTTTAATAAGGTGAACAACTCCATTAATCCAATTCAGAACTTATAAGAACGTGTTATTGAACTGTGCTATTTGAGTGATTTTGTACCATGGCTTGTGATCTTGCGTAATGGGTGGAGGAATAAGGATTTTACATGGAATGGGAACTTTTGCTTCTTCTTATCTCATTAAAATGAAAAAGGCAAGATTCTTTTATTTGTTTTGCGATTGTTGATTGTTCAGATGACACCATGCAAGATAGTGCCTCTGTTGCGCCTGACCATCTTCGGCGCCTTGCCGTTTTTCCTGGCGAAGCCAAAAACATGACGAAGAAGACCTCTCTTAATGGCTTGCCATTCTTTCAGTCAAAAAATAGTTTCCATTGTTGCCAAAAAAAAAAAAAAAGACCCTCAGCAATTTGGTCCATCCATCCTCAACACACACCCGAAACAGACTGTCTGAATCTTAACGCACATGTCCAGGAGGACGTCCGGCACAAGTGGATCTTAATCTTACCTCGGAGTAAAGAGCCCGGATCCCACTTAGGACCTCTGACGACTGACACCAAAACATGGCTTTAAAGTCATCGGACCAGTTTTGGCAAAACTGGTAAATGGTAAAGATAGGAAAGTGGATCCTCTACCGTTCAAGTTTTGGATGGAGCGGGCTGGCAAAATCTTGATCGCCCAATATTGCAAGCAATCAATGGTTTGGATTTGCTCAGAAATTCTTCGCGAGAAAAAAACTAGAAGAGTTTGTGAGCAGGTTTGAACTATTGATTTTCTTAATATGTCCTAGATTAGGATTATTTCCTCCGGTCCAAGTAGACCGGCAAGGATTTGAACCCAAAAAAAAAGTATTGTAGGAAGGAAAAAATGAATTATCAATGCAGCGTTCTCGGACAAGTTTACGTGCACCTTGGACTATCCCTAAAATCTCTAAAAATTGCTGGCAAAAAAGAAAAATCAAAACTGAGACATTAAGAGGAAAATAAACATAAACCTCTAGGCTCTAAGTATAGCACGACAAAGCATTCTTCGGGAGCATTGAGAGTCTCATTTTTTGGTTAGAATCTCCACAGTATTGTCTCTCGTAGATTCTCTAATCGAAATACGCGAAAACTCCATTCAATTCTCGATGGAAACGGTACCATGCTTCCACTTTCACCAAAAAGTAGTCATCAATCATATTGGGTCGTAGAAGTGGGAGAGGCATGCTTGTTACCACAAACAATATACCAGTAGTAGCATGATAATAAAGGAATCATGAATGCCATTATAGGTGGAGAGTGTTAATTGCTTTGCTTAAACGGAACCAAAACCGGTTTTACCTTTTGGGTACAGCCAAACAGATTCCAACACAGGCAAAGTCAAGTCAAGTCAAGTCAAGTGGATTCCAGTCACACACCGGCTTCGTGATTTGTGTACGGTGAGGGACATCGGATCTCTGGTACTACCTTCCTCTCTGCTTGCCACTTGGCGTTGCCCTCCCTCTTGACTTTTCTAAATTCGGGTTTCCCCAACGCCGTTGTCTGGACGCAGAAATTCCAACCTTACCTTTTTTGCTTGCTTGCTTGCCGGTTGGAATTGGGCTTCACGGTACTCCATCCGTCTTATTTTGTTGTACTTTTTTTTTTTACATTTTAAAAAATTATTTATATCTCTTAATTTATAATATTCTATATATTCAATATGAATTTTTTTTGATAAATCTCAATTAATTCTTTTAGACAGTTTTTGAAATTATAAAAAAATTATAGAATGTGAGATATAGATAATTTTTTATAAGGTGTCAAAAAGGAAATAAGCACAACAAAGTGGGATGAATAGAGCATTTTCGAATTTAATTTCCAGGTTAATAAATGTGTGCAATTCGGTCCCTACGGTACTACACTCCATAAAACTTTAATGCATACAAATTTTACTACTACCTATTTGATCCAACTCATTCTGATAGCCGTTGTGTCATTTATGGAGTGAATTGTTCACACAAAACATTTAACTTCATTGGACAACGATAACAAAAATGATCAAATTACACTTAAGTTAAAAATACATTTCTTTATTTTGTGATATTAACGTGGTTATTACTGTCGACGACAAAGATAGTTTTTGACATGAGTGACTATTTGACGGGATGGGGCCGATGCGAGCCGTCCACGGTCCGCCGAGCATTAGACGGTTCAAATTTATATGCGATTTGTATGTGCTCAGATTCGATTCGAGCCGTCTGTATCAAGATGAACGACTAATTGACCGCTCTGCACCCGCTCGATAAGGAATTGCTCGGCAGCATCCCGGGCAGTTGACGAGTTCTTCGAATATATATGAGTCTCATCGAGCTCTATAAAAGGTCAAGGCAGAAGAAGAAAACCTCGGATGAATCTGGGACCTATCAAAGCTCAGCCATTTAAAATAGGGAAGTAGGGATATGATAAATTACACTTAGCTCCATGTTTTCTTTGAAGTTTTAGTTTGACCTTTTTATTTCCAATTATGACAGTCAACTTCTTACACTTTAACTTATGTTGCAGTACGCCCCGTTCCGTTTTCTTTCTAAACCTTCTTTTTGAAAAAGAAGGTAATTTCAAATTCAAATATAACGAAAATAAAAAAAAATATTTCAATTTTTTTTGCACCGTTTAAAAAATCTCAATGAAATTTATCAAACAAGATCTATATTGGTAGAAAAATTATTTGCGTAAATACATAATTTTTTAGCTTGAAATTACTTTCATTTTCTAAAAGTTCTTATTTTAAAAAACTGGAATAGCCCTTAGCATTTCATTGACTTGACTACCCACTCCGTCACAATGATCCCATTGTGACGAGCCTTGCCAACATTGAGTTAAAAACCAATACTCCCTCTATCCTCATTCTTTTGTTCTTTGTTCTATTTTAACCGGATAAAAAAAATTAATTATAACTTTTAATTGGTAATACTATTTATATGCATTATGGATATTGTTTGATAGATCTCAATGAATTTTTTTAAACGATATTTTCAAAATCACCTAAAAAATTATAGATTGGAAGATATAATCTATTGAAAAGTGGCACAGACTCTTAAAAGGGACTAAAAAATGGGGACAGAGGGAGTATTTTCTAATGAATTATTGTTATAACTTTCTATATCATGTAAAAAATTTAATCGAGATCCCTTGAACAATTAAAAAATTCAAAAACTATAATTTATCCAAAAATTGACATGTATCTTCAAAAGGTACCGGCAATGAAGGACTAATAGAGTGTCGACGAGACTCGCAAGAATTTTCACGTGTCGCACACATGCCATCCATTAATAAATATAGAAGGACAAAAATAAAACTTTAATAAATGGAAATTGATATTCACACTTCTTTTTTGTTATCAACACTCTATTTTTTGTCTTTTAGCAAAAAAATACATACAATTTCAACAATAAAAAGCAAAAAAAAAGGTATTGTGGATAAAAAAATAATGAGTGTAGATATCAATTCCCATGATAAATTTGCAAAAGACTATAAGGAGATTTTGCCAAAGTGTTGTGGATGGAGATAACGGTGTTGTAGGTTTGGATTAATAAGTCAATTGACTTATTTTTTTGTTTTTATTTAAATTTTTTGCATTTGTTTATTTTGCGTTAAATTTTTGTGGCTTATTGATTCGTCAAAAGGAATAGGAAAAGTAAAAAAAATATGATCAAAATTCTTAATTGTTTGAATAAAAATAAAAATAAGTCAATAAGAAAACTTTTTTTTACTTATTCTTGTTTGTTTGAAAAAAATTAGGACTTTCGATAAAAAAAATATTTTTCTGATTCTTCTCGCCGAGACGAATCAATAAACCACAAAATTTTTACACAAAACTAACAAATGTGGAAAAAAATTGAATAAAAACAAAAAATAAGTTACTGTAGTACTATTCTACTTTTAAAGCCAAATGCTGCCTCCAATGAAAGTAGACAGGGCCAAAGTGAGATTTCGATGAAATGCAGGGTAAGACTTCTTTATGTCGCGTCCAGGTTAGGCTAACATGCGCCATCGCACGCATTTAATTTGCCCCAAAATTCCCCCAAACCACGCCGTCACACGCACGAAAACAAGGTGCGCAGGTTCGCCCAAAGCGTACACCCCCAGCGCACTTTATCACAACCTCGTCTCCAGAACAGATCGTCCATCCAACACGCCTCTTGTCCAAATCCATCACCAGCCCACGTACGTCCCTCGCAAATCACCCCACACCCATCTCTCTAAAATCGATTCTCTCTCCCAATCTTCACAGGTCCGTTTCTCAGCTGCACAGATAGATACATATGTACATACATGTATACATCGCGTTTTTCTTTTTTACTACAATGTAATTGCGGCCAGTCATTCGGCGTTGGCGTGATTTGGGTTGCGCTGTGGTGAATGCAGGTGGGTACGGGGGATACGGACGTGGATTTCACGTGCGTTGCTGGGTGGTTCTAACATGCAGCTTTGGTACGTGGGTTGAGCTCCGGACGAGGGCTGAGAGGTTGGAGAGAGAGAGGGAGTTAGTGAGTTAGAGAGAGAGAGAGAGAGAGAGTAAAGGGGGGTGGGGAGATGTCGAATCAGGTGGTGAAAATAAGGAGAGAGACGATTGCGGCATGCATGACATGCCCGCTGTGCAACAAGCTCTTCAGAGACGCCACCACCATATCTGAATGTCTTCATACGTGTGAGTCTCGACTCTTTTACTCATAATCTCTTTTTCATTCAGCATTCTTTGGTTTCTTGTGTTTGCTATAATCTTCGAGCTACTGCTGGTGGAGTTGAGCTTTTCTAATTACTACTAACTGCTTAATTGTTTTTCTTACCTTGGTTCCTTTGTGTTATGTTACTGTGTCATTGTTGTTATGGTTTGTTTGGTTCGATTCAGATTGTTCTTGGATAAATCTTTTTGATCTGGGTACTTTGATTATGGCGTTGTCTCATACGGGCTTTTTGCTAATTTTGGTAATTGCGCTTATCTATTTCTACAGAGAAGTAATTAGAAGGGGTTAGTGAAAGGATAAGGTGTAATTCATATCAGTTCAGGTGACTAAGTAGATAAAGTGAAATCATTTGTTGGATCCTACAAGACTTGGAAAGCTGCTTTGTGGAAATAATGCTGCACAATCCAGAAAATTACGTTTTCAGGCATTGATGGGTCATTCCTCCTCCTCCTCCTCCTCCTCCTACTCCTAGATTGGAATTGATGTCTAATGATGAGTTGGAAGCCATTCTTCGTTTGCTTTTAGTAACGTTTTGGAATAGAGCTATGAGTAAAGTGAATTGTGGAAGAACATTAGCTATTGGACAGTGATCATATGATTGAAAACTACCCTTCTCGTTTTGTGATCTCTTTCTATTTATTGGTGAATGTAGATTGTTTAAATTCCTTTGTTCATCTTGTTTTTCTGAACGTGACAATTTATCTGTATCCATTTTTGACTAAGGACTCTCAACTCCAGAGATGTTAATTTGATAGTCTTGTCTTTTGGATTTTGTTCAGTTTGCAGGAAATGCATACATAAGAAGATCTCGGATGAAGAATTGGAATGCTGTCCAGTATGCGATGTCGATTTAGGCTCTGTGCCATTGGATAAGCTGAGGTAAGATATTTCTACTTGCTTGTTCGCTCCGTTCTCTCTATCTCATTAATATAAGCACTGTATCATGCAAAAAGGGCTTTGTATTTCCAAGTAAGCGTCCTACTGGATGGGGCACATGAGATGCTCAAATTGCAAATAGCATTGCAGCGGGGGATTGATCATAGCGATACTTTTCACCCATGAGGAGATCCAAGTCTATACCTTGGATTGACAATGTTCACCATAGTTTGGGTCATCAAGCAATAATTTATTCAGGTGCGGTATAGCCTATAGGAGTCTACAGTGGGCTGGTAAGTTGTTTTGTACCATTTTGGTTTCCAAACTTTGGTGGGTGACGTGGGTCACATATGACATCTGATGACCTTGGTATTTGAGGGAAACCATGGAATATGAGATCCATGAGCTCGCATAAGCTCATGCATGTTTCACATTTTGCATTCTTATTGGTCTACGAAAATGCTAAAAATACATCTCTATATTTGGTTTGTAATGAATAAGTTAATTCACTAATGTGATGATGCCATTATGGGGCCATAGCTTTAGTAGCATTTTATTCATTTTTTATTAATGGAAATAATGAGATAATGAGGTCAGAATCTAGACAAACACATTTCTTTCATGAGAACTTGTAACAGTTCTCTAATGTATTCACATTCTTCCTTTTTAGCATACCCTTCACTTCATAGCATGGGTATATTGCGCTAAATGAAGTTTAAGTAATCAGTCACTTTTGGTACCATATCCCTGGATTGCCTGGTGTTTTTTTCTTTTCAAGTGGATCTTGTTTTCCCCCCTTGTCCTCTCCTCTCTCTCCCTCCCAATATCCCACACAATAGTTTCCGTGGAGAAAGACCATGGAAATGAGATTAGAGTTAGCATTTTGGAAAACTACTGATGCTGCTCTTGGTTATCAGGCCAGACCACAACTTGCAAGATGTAAGAGCCAGGATCTTCCCCTTCAAAAAAAGAAAGGTGGAAGCACCTGAAGTTACACCTTCTGTTACATTACCAGTGAGAAGAAAGGAGAGATCACTCTCATCATTGGTGGTCAGTACTCCAAGAGTTTCGTCACAGAATGCTATGACGGGAAGGAGGTCAAAAGCTGTTGCAAGGAAGACATCTGCTTTACGAGGTTCCCGTTTTCCCATTGAGAAACCAGTTAAGAAAGAGGAAGATTCTGAGGAAGATCGTGCAGAAAGCTCTAGCTCACGGGAGACTCAAAACAGATTAACTCAGAATATAAGGCAGGTAAGGAGGCTAGTGGTGGCGCCACATTCATCGATTGGTATTTAACAGATTACTCTGGACTTTTGTGTGTTTTCGAGTGTGTAGTTCTGTGAATATAGATCCATATGTTTGATGAGTGCACTCTAAAGATGAACACCCTAGGTACTCTATTCTATTCTAATTTGAACACCTATTCCAAGCTCACTTATTTATTATTTATCAATTTGACTTAATCTGAATTTGTATGGACCAAATTAACTTGGTTTGAACATCAGTAACGCTATGGGGTTACATTTGGCCACGTGATTAGGAACTGTTTGATATGATTAATGGCATTATTTAATGGAGCCAAAATTCATATGTGATTGGCGTGCAAAGCAGCCACATCAGATACACAAATGGGGTTATCATAGCATCATTATATGAATAGATGTATGAATTTGTTTAGACAATGTTGATTCCTGAAATAATTCACTTATATCTGTGTCTAATGTTAGGCTGAAAAAACATCAATTAAAGTGTTTTTGTTTGAAAAGTTGAAGTTAGTCTTATAAACCCATCTTTCATGTAAATTCTAAAGTTTAATGTTTGAGAAAAAAATATGGAGCTGCCATTAAAGTAGGATGTTAAAGCATCCAACTCAAAATTGGCGATGAGTGGAGAGGCCGCCCAGGCTCATATACTAGTTTTTTAAGGAGATAATTAACCAATGTGGAACAAACTCACTCCCCCTCACGTGCGACCCCCGACGTATGTGGAGAGGTAAACAAATGATCCATAACACATGGATCACCACAAACAACAGTGCATTTATGGCACAAACAAGGGGAACACATTCTCCAAAACCTAGCTCTGACACCATGTTAAAACATCCTACTCAAAACCAATTGACATTGAGCAGAAAGGCTGCTCAAGCTCATATACTAGTTTTTGGAGGAGATAATTAAACGATGTGTGACGAACTCCAACAAAGGCCACCATGGTTTTTGGTTTCATGCAATGAGCACTCTTTTTTTAGGCAACCAGTGCTTTTTTGTTAACAGCGGCATGATTATGGTGGTATATATGATCACATCATGAAAGGTTTTGATGATCAATTTTATGACTCGTGCAGAATTCTTGTAATGCTGAAACGTCCAGCCGCCAGGAGCCTGAAAAAGGAGCAGAAAATGGTGCTGAAATAAGGGAAGGGAAAGTTGATCTTTGGAGACCTTTAAATTTTTTGGTGGAAGTTGCAAATAGGTCCAAGTCTTTGAAGTATAATACTTCACAAGGGTCTGCTTCTAAATCAGAACCTCAGCATACCTCTAACAACAGTGACGGGCATATCCGCAAAACAAAAGTTAAGGAACATGGAACCAAATCCAAAGTCCATGAAGAAAAGGATAGCACAGATCCTGTCTCTCCCGATTCAGTCAAACCTAAAAAGTTGCGGAGAATTCGTCCTAAGAAAGCAACTACTTCTGGGGAATTAGGCATTTCACCCCAAGCCGTGCTAGATGCTGCTTGTGCTAAAGGGGAAAGAAGAATTGGTCCAATTTGGTTCTCTCTAGTGGCTTCTGAAGACCAGTAAGAATCTACTTTAGCAGCTTAGCGCTTGATTATAGTTTTGGCTATTTTAGGGGAACTTAATATTATTGCTAACTGTTTTGTTTGCCTTCTTCACTTCATTGATATTTGATCTTCTATACATTGTTCAGGGAAGGCCACTCACCCCTGCCTCAAATATCTGCAAGTTACTTGAGAATAAAGTGAGTTCCTTTTTTCTCATGCACCCCTACTAAAACTACTGTTTATTGGTTTTGCTTAATTATTTTATTTGTTTTCTTCAATTTTCCATAATGCATAACACCATGAATTTCTTGAAATTACACATGTTCAGGGTTTTTTTTGGATATGATTCCTTGTCTGTTACTAAGCTGAGAAACTATATAATACCTCTGGATGGATAAGATCCTCTATGAAGCGTCTGACATGAAGGGAATAATTGACACGCCATTTTGTCCACGCATCATTGGTTGCTGGTTGGAATATGACAGCATTTTGTCAGTTTTGTTTTGCCAGTTGGAAAACAAATTTTTACAGTTCTAAGTATTTAGGGACTAAATCGTAATGGCAACAAACTTGGGTATGATAAGGTGACTGGTTTTTATCACACTTGTATGTGTATATTACTTCCATATAAGAGAGTATTGTTGACATATTTATCCATATTCAACTGATGTTTTCTTTTCTTTTCCTTTTTGTCTGGTTGCTTTTGTTTTGTTTTGTTTTCACTCAAATGGTAGTTTGCGTAAGTCTGTTCCAGTTTTTGAAAATATTTCGGCTTGGTATGAGTAGATTTTTGGAGGTGCAACAGAAAGAGAATGGTCACCCTTTGACATGAAACTGTAAACCAGAAGGCTCTTAATAAATTACTGATTAAATCTGTGTCCACATCCATTCTTTCTTCTACTGGTTCAAAGCCTGAATGATTTTCCAGGGTCCAACAGTCCAACTCACACTGTTTTGAGCAAATTTAAATATTTCAGGAAGGACCCACTCAGCTGTATAGGGAGTCAAGCATGTATGTACCCAAGATGAGGAAAAGGGACTAGTTATTATATATTCACGATTCTAGCTTGAGTTCAGCTTCACTTCTATCTTTTCTTCTCTATCTAGCAGGCTTTTATCGTTACTTATATACCAATCTAGTATATACAATTTTGAGGGGTAAGATTAGATAGCACACCTGTTCTTTGTCATTTGGCATTGTTTTGCTCTGTCATGGTTCTTTCTGACATTACTCGTAAACTCTCCTTGTCATCTCCAGTATTTCTTTTATTTCAGCATTGCTTTTTTATCTCGTTTTTAAAGGGGCCTTGATCCCGAAGTGTTCTGTGGAAATCATCCTAGTGTCTGAGCTTTGAAGCTGTAAAAGAGTTCAAAACTTTGAGTATGCTGGATGTAGAATAAATATTGGGAGACTGTTGACTGTTGAGGAATAGTTGGAGAAATGCTCGCACTGGCAAGCGAACATATAAATAGTAGTGCTACTTAAGCTTCTATTAGTTCTATGTTGTTAGATTGCAACACATTGGACCCACATAGGAGTTAGGACAATAGTGTCCACATTGCGCTGCGCCCTCCACGGTTTTAAAACGTCACACTATGTAGGTTCAAACCTCGCATTTATGAGGCTCTTGAAATTTCACTCCAAATAACAGGGGTCATGTTCTTGGACATGGTAGTCAACTATACCTTATCTGATCAATCTTTGCCCTATGCCTTGAGAGGTCTAGTCTTTTGGATATGTATCACCACATTTCACCTTGGGTCACACGTCCTCATGTGGGACCCCGTATGTCAAGCTCCTCCAGTTTGTCCCCAGCGAGACATCCCAAGCAAGTCATATGGAGTCTGTCCTAACTCGGGCCCATGTGAACCTACCAAAGCAAGTCTCCATGTAAACCTGTTGAAGCACGTTTTGGTGGGACCTGCCCCTCCAGTTAGTGCCAGGTCTGATACCATTTGGAATGCCATACCCAGCAAGCCTCAAGTATAATACTCTCCTTTTCAGTTGCATCCACATGGCTTCAAACGGGGTATTCTACGAAAGACAGGTTCATGGACTTGGTAATTACCTTCACCTCAACTCATCCATCTTGGCGTTTGTGAAGTTTTGGGGTTTCCAGATCTAGGAACCACAAAAAATACATCTTTTTTATGACAAGGGAAGACCAATTACATGAATGGTTGGAAAGCTTGGTGCGAATTCGAACGCTTATCATGTAGGGGCTTGTGTTGTGAGGGCGGATCTTAAGCTTGCAAGGGACTAAGTCCTGCAGCAAGTCATTATGGTGGTAAACACAAGGTCAATTAAAATGCATGCAATTTGTGGCACCTATATCTATTATCATTGGTTGAAGGAACGGTCAGGTATGGTCTGTGATTTCATGTGAGGGGCAGCATGTGCCGATGTGATGGAATGTGGCAACAGATGCTTTGGCAGTACATGCTCTTACTGTCGATAAGTAATTGGTAGGATGGAAGCGGTACCTGACCTTACAACGTATAGTTCAACGAGAATGTAGTGTCTCTAAATTAATAGAGTCATCACCGATGATGCATGAGTTGACATCCTGTGCGCATTTAACCGCAATCCGAGGGAAGTGCACGTTTTTGTTTTTGTATTTTTTGAAAAGCATTGAGAACCTGCATTCTGCCTGGGATTCAGCTTTTTCAGTGGAATTTTGGAGTCTTGTGCTATTTTTCTCCGTTTGCTTCATATCAGCTGGTTGGAGTAAAACAGTTTTCAGGAGTACTGTAAATATCCAATAAAGCTTATAGTTACAGTACACTGGTAATTGCAAGGCAATGATGTGTTTTTTAAAAAAAAAAAAAAATTGAATGGGATGTTCTTTGTGAAATGAAAAGGGTTGGGATAGGAGACTCTGATTGGCTGGGATAGGAGACTCTGATTGGCCAATGACGTTCTTGCATTTCTTCTTGTTACAGGGATGGGAATGTACCTGTTTCTTTTATCCAAAAGTACCTGAAGAGGAAACTAGATCTTACATGTGAAGATGAGGTAAGTGGATCATGTTCCTGGTTTTTTCAATAGTATGTTCTTTATTAACCTAGCAAACTAATTGGACCCAGAGATGGTGAAGTTCTGTTTACCTGCTGACATGCTAATAATCTTTCTTGATTATGTTTCTTCATTTGGTTAGGTATTGTTTAGGGAAACCAGATAATATCTAACATGAATAGTTAGTTTGAGGTTGTGTACATGAACAACATCAACAAATTAGTGAAAGGAGAGCGTATTGTTATCAGTACTTTTAACTACTTCATTTTTGATTGGAAAATTTACAATCTTGACATGTGAATTGAGACAGGTTCATTCGTCGATTTGGCTATAAAAGTTGCTTGTTGTACTTGGCAATTCTAGCGCTAATGCACTAGGGTGTTGTTCCTTAGTCTCCCAGCAATTCATAGACTCATAGTGCCTGGTTCCCTGTTGATTGTGGGAACTTTCCCTGTCAACCCAATGGCAAATCCCTTGTATCACAAGAAGTGATTAGAAGATTGGTTTTACTGTTGTTGCATCTCTGCATATTATAGGATATTGTGCAGAGTTTCACACATTACAAGAAGTTGTGTCTATCTCTGCATATTATGAGGTAAGTTGTGGGTAAGTGATTAGAAGATTGTAAGTTGGGGGAGGAAAAAACTTGGACGGGTAGAAGGTGTCTATACTGTACTCTCACAGAGTTGCTGTCACCAAAGATTTATGTTAGTTCAGGTGATGTAGACATCATATTTGTGAAACAAATGGACCAGATAAAACTTATGCTGATGAAAAGTCTTTTCCGATAGTGAAGTCTCCATTTTCCTGAAAGCTTGTAACGAAAACTTAAATTTCTTGTCAAACTTGGACGACTTTATTTAGTTCTAGGAATAGTATATGGCCAATGTAGTTATCATTTATAGGCAACCTAAAAAATACCATGCATGGGATTCCGAAGCAATGTACATAACTACTCTGCAATACAGTATTTATGATTTTCTGTATTTCTTCTTATACAGCTCTCAGTCCCTCGCTTAGAAAAAGAGTGAAGCTTAAGATCTTTCAAGCTTCTTTGGCATTTTTCCAAAATTAATTCTTTTGAACCATTAGAGAATGTTGAACACAAAGTTTTGGTCATTTTGGTAGCTGAAAATGGACAGTCCAAGAGCCAAAAGCAGCATTTTGGTGTTTAACCTTCTATCCATCTCAACTTTCTGGAAACACTTTCCAAGGACCGCAAACCATTTCTGTGACTATTTTAACAGGAAAACCTTTGATTGTGATTGCATTGGTGTTTGTCAGTCAGAGGATAGTGCTCATTATTTCACATTTACCTAATTGTGCAGTTGCTTTTTTCCAGGTTGAGATTAAATGTTTTGGCCAATCAGTGGTCCCCACATTGCACCTGAATAATTTAGTCGATCTTTGGCTACAATCGGCTTCAACATCCGAAAGGGTGCCAGCATCAATTGGCTCATCGGCAAAGGATTTCGTGATGGTGTTGGCTTATGCTCGCAAGGTTATACCTTCATAAACAGTATTTTCTTCCATTCTTTGTTATGCTCCAAAATCCTCTATGACCTTGGGAATTCCATCAGAGGGATAGTTACACTTCCCTCGTTCTTGTATCCATAGTCCTGTTCAATATTTCGTTGTAAGTGAATTTCAAAGAGGTCCACTTCTTTTATATTTCACCGACAACTTGTTTGTAACATTGAGGTTTTCATTTCGACGAATTTGAATTTTCTCTCTTGTTATATGTGCTTATCATACCCAAATGAGTGCCTTTTTTTCCTGTTTGCTAGGTGTATTTGTCCCTCTTGATGTCTACCATTGATGTACGATTCTCAATGCATTTGTACCCTAGCTCTCTGAGCTTGTTTCTTTATTGTCGTTGTGTAAGCTCCGGAGGTGGTTGTCAGAGATTGTAAAAAATTGTTGTGTTATGGAGAGTTGACAATCTCCTTAGTCAACCACTCTGAAATTTTTTAAGCAGAAACATGGCTTGATTCCCTTCTTGTTGAACATGAAATGGTGCTTTTGACTCTCTCTCTCTCTCTCTCTCTCTCTCTCTCTCTCTGTGTGACGAGCGTGAAACCATCCGAGTAGGTTGCCTAGGAGATGTATGGGTTTGTTTGGAACTTGGGAAAAGAAAAGAAAGGGAAGAAAACATTAAAAAAATAAAATAAAATCCTCCTGTTTGTTTTAGAATAAAGAGAGAAAATAACAAAATAAACATTGAGCCAACAAAACCCTTTTTACACTTTTCTCATGCTTTTCTTAAGTATTTTCTCTGTTTGCATAGAAAGCAATATATTCTAGCATAGGTAGCTCTGATGAATGTCTTCTAGGCTTGGTGGTGGTGGTTGGGTGGGAGAGGGGAGTTGCTTTGCCTTCACTTTTTGAAGACCACGAGGTCACATCTTTATCAATAGAAGGGACGCCAGAAAAAATGTTTGTGAATTCTCTCTAGAATTAAAGAATAAGTAGCGGAACATGGGGCAACCTATCACTCATCAACAACTGGTTCTATGGTCAATCAACTTAACCGATCTGGAAGTGCCGAAGAAGGAAAATGAAAGACAGATGGAGATTGGAAGTAGCAAATGCCTCTTCCTTGCCAAGTCCCAATCTAGCCCCCACTTTGGTGCCCAGAGTTGAAGCTCCATGGCCGAGAGAAAGAAGGAGATTTACCGCATGCGACTTTTTTTTTTTTGGGTAATCAAACCATTTATTAGAAAGCTCAAACAAGAGGAGATCCTCAAGAGATACAAATCACTTAGGCATAAGCCTATGCAAGAAAAAACCCTCTTCTTTTTTGGGTAATCAAACCACTTATTAGAAACCTCAAACAAGAGGAGATGCTCAAAAGATACAAATCACTAAGCCATAAGCCAATGCAGGAAAATAACAAAACAGCTAGAATCCACGAGGGGGAATATGCCAATTTTGGCAAAGCAAATAAGATAAAGGAGTAAGCTTGATATCCTGCATTGGGAAGCCTTGGTCCTAAGACTCCCAACTTCATATTTGACCAACAACAGCTGAAGGGAGTGTTTGGATGCGTCTAAAAATTATACTATTCCTTTCTTTCTAAAGTAGTAGATAGCAACAGCAAACCCAAGCCTTCTTAGAGTGTTAGGGAAATCTTTCCCCATGAAATTAGAAGACAACGGATCCACTTTTTGAGACCAAAGGGCACGGCATTTGGGTCTAAAAATTATACTATTCCTTTCTTTCTAAAGTAGTAGATAGCAACAGCAAACCCAAGCCTTCTTAGAGTGTTAGGGAAATCTTTCCCCATGAAATTAGAAGACAACGGATCCACTTTTTGAGACCAAAGGGCACGGCATTTGGGAATGCAGCATAGATTATTAATGACAGCCCATCATTGGTTAGAAAAGGGACACTCAAAGAAGAGGTGGTCCAGAATTTCAGAAGACTGATCACAGAGAGAGTATGTAGAACTATCAATGATCCACCAGCGATAGATCTTGTCTTTGGTTCTTAAATTTCCTTTAACAGCCATCCATAGGATAAAACTAAACTATGTCTGGGGATGTTTTTTGAGAACCAAACTACTTTGTGCCGAGCGACAAGAGGGGAATGCCTGGTTTTTTAGGAAGGGACACCCTCCCAAATGACCGAGTCAGGAGCATTGGGGTTAGGAAGAAATCAGGAGCAGGAAGAGAAAGGAACAGCCATGTCCAAACATCATTGTAGATAATACAAGACTCAAAGTGCCATGGGAGTACCAGAAGCTAGCTGAAACTGATGACCATAAAGTTCAAGAAGGGGCCCAAAAATGTGTCGAAGACCCATTTCCAATGACGGATCTGATAAAAGGACTCAACTTAGGTCTAAGCTGCAGTAATTTTCTCCATGTGCATGAGCAAGAAGAAACGATTTTCATCGTCCACAGGCACTGGTTCTCAATGATATCCTTATGACTCCATTTTTACCCACAAGGAAGGAATTCTGGTTGTGTTTTTCTTTTCCTCTTCCAAGTAAAAATAGCACACCCTTAAATTCAACGTTCTTATGGAATTTTTACCCCTAGTTTTTCCAGTTTGGCATCAGTATCACCTAATTTCATGGGTTAGGTTCCATAACTTTCTAGCAATACCAGAACAGTTCAACAAGCCCATCTTTCCGTCACTCCTTGTCTCCTTTAACATTGCCAAATAGGTGCTAAACCACGAAATCTTGAACTGATAAAGTCAAGTTCAAAACATAAAAACAGAGTTGCTGTAAAACCTAAAACAATACACTCTCTTCCCTTTCTCACATTTACTCCTACATCCAAAATTCCAAATCAAACCAAAACATTTACTCAATTATTGCCTGAAGTTGAATCAATACAAGAATGAAACCAACAGAGACCAAAATGAAGACCTGATAGCCTGAAATATCAAAACTTAAAAAAACCTCTATATATATTTTTCTTTTCGATAAGGACAGACTTACACGCACCTCGACCTACAAAAAACCTCTGTCCAATCATCGAACAACCGAAAGCAAACCACCGGCTGCTTCTTCCTCATCAAGAAACAAATCATCCGAAACCCTAAACGCAGCGTGCACACAAATAATCGCCATCCCAATCAAAACAGAAACCAACACATTCAACCACACCCCCGTCAACACCACCGCCACGATCGTAACCACACTCAACACAATCATCACCACACGATCGTCAATGCTCCGATTGAATATCACAAACGGCTCGTCGCGGGAGAAGTAGAGAGAGATCCACGCGACCAACACGACCAAGAACACGATCATCGAGACCGGGTGCCACAACAGGCTGAGGAAGAGAACCAGCAGCGCGAACAGGGCGTAGTTTACGCGGAAGTAGTTCAGGTTCCGCTTGATGCGACTGGTGGCTTCGCCTAGGGTTAGGGGGCGGGAGAAGGAGGCAGGCAGGGTGCCGATGAGCTGGGGCCATGGCCGGCGCGTGGTGAAGACGGATTGGGCGGTGGTGAGGGTTCTGGAGAAGATTCCGGCGTTGGATAGTGACCCCGGCGTGAGAGAACGGTATTCGGACGGCGACGCCGACATCGATACGTACCTATGTGTGTATGTGTGTGTGGAAAGTTGCGGTAATTATGGATCTGGACCTGTGGGAGGGAATGGTGATGGCGAGTTAGAGGAGAGAGAAGTGGCGGAAATCAGGAGAGAGGAGAGAGAGTAAGGTGAAGAAGAACCATGAAAAGAAGGTTGAGAGAGAGAGAGAGAGAGAGGAGAGAGAATTGTAAAACCCTAAAACAGTGATCGAGGAAGTTAGACTTTTAAGGATTGGTGGAATGGTTGTTGAGATTTGCCGGCTAGATTAGTGAATGGGACCGACTATTTCCCTAAAATTATTTGGGAAATGATTTTGTTACATCATTTTTTAATAATGTCATATTTTGTAAGTGTATTTTTGCACCAAAAAATATACTTGCAGGGCGTGGCATTGTCAAAAAAGAGTGGGGCAAAATCACTACCCAATTATTTTTGTTAGTCTCAAAATCGTTTATGTTGTTGTCAAAATTTTAGGAAATATTTAAATATCCATCCTCTTTATCACTGTCATGTGAGAATTCATCCCGCCCTTTTTTCATACTTATGTTTTCATCCTCTTAGTGTGTGAATTACCTTTCTCACCCTTCACTATGATATACATATATTATGTTATATTATTCCTAATTTAGTGGGATTGGATTCGATTGTCCAATTTAATGGGATTGAATTGGATTATTTTCCTAATTTAGTAGGATTTGGTAAATTTAAATATGATTGATTACTTCTTTTTTTAATCATGGAATGTATTTGTGTAATTGATTTTTTTTAGGAATATAACATGATAAGTTGACCACATCTTTGCATGTTTTCTTAAAACTTCGAGTTGGCCGATCAAACAATAAAAAGTCATATTTTTCATTAATCTTATTACACGGAACATGGCTAAATTACCATAAAAAAAAAGAAAATAATATGACATACTCAAACCGTTACATGGTTAAATTACCATAATATTATATGATTAATTTACCATGACGATTACAATGTAGACACGATAAATATCCCATGACGATTACAACGTGAACACAATAAATACATGAGGTGGATTTTCGTCATACTAGTTTCATGGTAAACGGTTCAAATAATTAATCATGAAATGCTAAAAATATAGACAAACATGTTTCATGGTAAATGAACTAAATAATTTACCATGATATAAACAAAACCCAATCCTCGGCATACGGCAAATAAACAGAGAAACAAAATGAAGACAAAGCAAAGAGATGAGGATTGTCAAAGTCCAATGTAACGTCAAACCAGTCTAATATACAAAAGAGAACCAGTAATGTCCAAAATCCTCGGCAGATAACAAAGAAAAATACAGTAAAAAAATGAGGGTCTGAGAAAGCCTAGAGAAAGACCCATTCCGTTGCAACTAATAGAACTTCTCCCCCAAATACGTACTTGATCTTTGACCCGATTTGGTTGTTTTTTCAAACCAGAGCCGTGACATCTGTTGTACTAGGTTGAGCTTGCCGGAATGGACTGTCGGAGCGCCGTTCACTGGAGTGAGTTTCTATTACAAATGGAGATGAGGATCAAAGAGACTTTCGGGATTGGAAGTCGAAATCAACGATCGAGGGACTATTTGCTGGTTTAACCGCGAGGACGAGAGGAGTTATGCAAAATATTGCAACTACATGTTGCTTGTCGCCAATCCATGCGCAGCCACTTGGAGGGTGGAAGGAAGCCGGCAACAGCCAAGGCGAGGGTAAGCGCGGCGAAGATGAGGACGGGACTGTAGATGATGAAAAGCGGGGTGGTGAGGGCGAGGCCGTTGAGGGTTTCGCCCAGGAGGCCAAAAAGGATGATTTGATCTAGTGGGTATGGTGATAAATAGGCAGTGCTATAATTTAGGGATTTTAACAATATACATCGAATGGAAAGCGTAGATTAAGGGATTTGATATCCCATAATAACATATAGGACCCTAAATTTTAAGATTTCATCCCAAAAATCACTCATATATATATATAAGGGTAGTTCTGGGATTATTTCAAAAATAGGGATGAAATCATAACAGTTCAAAAAGTGAAGGATGAATACTTTTAGTGCATAAAAGACCATTTATAATGTACAAAATTTTTATGCACCGAAATTTTAGCACTAACAAAAACACTTTTAACATTATCATTTTTCATTTACAATTGTGAATTGAGTAAGTCGACAGTTACCGATCGGGAAATCCCGATCGGAATCCCGATGCCCCGCCGGGCACGCTCCGGCCACCGGACGGCCGATCCGATCCGTCCAATAATTCTAAAAAAAAAAAACCGAGTGGGCCTACGCGAGAATAAACGATATCCGACGTGTGTAAGTGGCCGATCCAAGCACTCCATTTTTGTGTTTGGATCGGCCAAAAATGGAGTGTTTGGATCGGCCAAAAAAGGAGTGCTTGGATCGGCCACTTACACACATCGGATGCCATTTATTCTCGCGGAAGCCCACTCGATTTTTTTTTTTAGAATTATTGGACGGATCGGATCGGCCATCCGGTGGCCGGAGAGTGCCCGGTGGAGCGTCGGGATTCCGATCCGGATTTCCCGATCGGTAACTGTAGACTTTCTGTTGTGAATTTACCATTAGTAGCCTGTTATAAAATACTCCGTAAATCATTTTCGGATAAATATGTCCTTAAAAAAATGGACAAAAATATCTTTAAAATTACTAAACACAACCCACCCATCTCCCTCCATCTTCCTCTCTCACATCCACCGATTCTACTATAGCCACCCATCTTCCTCCCTCCCTTCCACCAGTTCCACCATACCTGCCGTCCCTCGCCGGAGCTCTTCCATCGCTGCTGAGAATTTCCAACAACGAACAGAGATCAACGAATCGGTAGAGCTCTGATTTTGGTATGTATTTTCGGAAGGGGGGTTACCTGTGAGGTGGAGGGTTGATTCCGAAAATATGAAATTCACCCCGGTCGTCTCCGAATTCTTCAATCGGTAGGTTGTTCTGCTTTTTCAAAAAGTAATTTTTTGAAAAAGAAAGAAAATTTTAAAGTCAAAAATTATGTGTTTACGCAAATAATTTTCTTATCAATATGAATCTTATTTGATAGATCTCATTGAAATTTTTTAAACGGAGCAAAAAAAATTGAAAAATTATTTTTTATTTTCGTTATATTTGAGTTTAAAATTATATTCTTTTTGAAAAAGAAGGTTTTTGAAAAAAGCGGAATGTGGCCTATCACCTTTCCATGTTAACTTCCGAAAATATCTACCATAAGCGGAGACGATTGGGGTGAATTTCTTTTTGAGAGACGGTACTAATTCGATTTCAGATTCACAGCGGGTTCAAATTCTACTCTCGTTGCCTAGAAAATTTCAGATACTAATTTCTGAAAAATACCCACTAATTCGGAAGTTAACTTTCAAAATTAGTCAAAGAATTCGGAAGTTAGAGTTCATCACGCATTGCCAAAATGCGTGATGTCAATCGTGCATGCACGAACTGTATTTACGGATATCGGATTGTGCTAAAAAGCATTTCGTAAATGCACGATTGGAATCGCGCATTACCATAATATGCGATAAACTCTAACTTCCAAATTCTTTGAATAATTTCGGAAGTTAATTTCCGATTTTGGTAGATATTTTTGAGACTAGATATCCGATTGGAGGTTCTAAAGAAAAAATTGTCGACCTCGTTGAACTCTGTTTGCAACGACCGGAGTTTTCGCCGGCCATGTAATTTCCTCTTTCAACAAAGAGTATAAATTTTCGTCGACCACAATTTAGGAAAAATTATTAAATTTTTGTGTTGTTTGGTTGTTGTGGTGGTGGTGTGTGATGGTGGTGGTGTTAATAGGAGAAAAGATAGAACGAGGAGAGAGAAGGGGAAGGGGAGGAGAAGGAGGAAAATGACTGGTGTCTGGTGGTGGTGGTGATGTGTTTAGAAGAAAATACAGAATGAGGGAGAGAGAGAATGGGGAAGGGGAAGGGGAAAGGGAAGGGGAGGAGGAGGAAGATGATTGGTGGGGTGGGAAGGGTATTTTGGAAAATTCATGGATATTTGTTAGGTTACATATAGTAAATTATTATAAGATTTATGGGTTTGGTTTAGCACAAGCTACCTACAGTAAATTGGCAACTTTTTTGTACGGATGGTCCTCAAAGTGTTTCTGAAATGTCAATTTGGTCTCCAATATACAAACTGCGTTTATTGCATCCCCAATGTTTACAATGCGCGTTTAAATGGTCCCTGAAGGTAACTCTATTACCTATTGTTGTCAAAGGTGGGGGTACTTATGGAATTTCCTCTTTAAACAACCATCACTCCTATAAAACTTCATCTTCATCATCAAAACCCTAACCCTAACTCTCTCTCCTCTAAACCACCTTGTCCGCCCACACCACATAATCAGTACTGTAATTAAATACTCCATGATGACCCATGCTCCAATGGAGAGAAAAAATGAAAGGGTAAACTACAGTTAACCCCCTCTAACTAAGCCTCGTGTGCACTTTGCCCCCTTTAACTTCTTTTTTTGGCACTCAACCCCCTCTAACTAACTGAAATTCAAACGGTCATAACTTCAAACAGTCATAACTTCTTCATCCGAAATCGAAAACATTCAAATTATATATCGATTTCGAGGCCTTGAAGTCAGCTTTCTAATGACACCAAAATCATATCACGATTCAAAGCACACAGAAAGTTATGATCAAAACGGTCTTTCTGTCTACCAGCCCTTACTCTTTTGATCATAACTTTCTGTGTGCTTTGAATCGTGATGTGATTTTGGTGTCATTAGAAAGATGACTTCAAGACCTCGAAATTGATATATAATTTGCATGTTTTCGATTTTGGACGAAGAAGTTATGACCGTTTGAATTTCAATTAGTTAGAGGGGGTTGAGTGCCAAAAAAATAAGTTAGAGGGGGCAAAGTGCATGCAAAGCTTAGTTAGAGGGGGTTAACTATAGTTTACCCAAAATGAAACCCATAGTACCGATCAGATTGAAGAGCAATTTTTAACAAGCAATAGTCTCTCTCTCTCTCTCTCTCTCTCTCTCTCTCTCTCTCTCTCTCCATCCACCTCCATCCTTCGAATACTTCTTCCTTATCCCACCCTTGACAGCACCAGCTCACCATTCTCCGACTCAAACGCCGTTGCAGTTGCGTCATCGTCGTCGTCGTCGAATCCAAATCAAGAGTGCCTTCCTCGTCCGTCGCCAAGTTCTTCTTGATCAACCTCTTTTGGGGCTTCAATTTCGGCTCGGATTCCTTGTAGACAGGCGTCGGCGACCGCTCCTCTTGACGCCAATCATCTTCTTCTTTGTCTTCGTCGATGAGGTTTCAATCGTCGCCTTGTTGGGGTTTTGTATCGGACTGGACGTCATCGTCGAAATCTATCAACAGCTCACCGTCTTCGTCAACGTAGTTAAAGATTATATTAAGTCGGTTTAGTGTATGAAACCCTTACTCAGAGAGAGATGAGGTGGAGGTGGAGCAAAGGTGAAGTGAGGGTGTTGTTGCAGAGGTAAGTACTTTGAAGATCAGTCGGTACTTGTTGGATCTGTGTATGGTTGCGGTGATGATGATGAAGATAATTGTTGTTCCGATACTGAACTATTGGAAGATTGAGAAATTTTTTAAAACTTGAATCCGGTTTGATGATGATCAAAGCTATTCGGTTGTGTTCTTTTTGTCCAATTTGTATGGTAGTTTTTTTATTTTTTATTTGTGAACAACTAGTGTGCAGTAGTTGACTATTGCACTCTGAAATTTGAAGGGTTTTTTTTTTTTTTTTTTAAAATTTGCACCACTATGAAGATTGAAGGGGAAAGTGGGAAATTTGGGAGGTTTGACTATAATGCCCTCATTTTAGATGGCAATAAGTAACGGAGTTAGCTCCGGGAACCATTTAAACGCGCATTATAAACGTTGGGAATGCAATAGACGTGATTTGTATATTGCAGATCAAGTTGACATTTCAAAAATATTTTGAGGACCATCCGTACAAAAAAGTTGTAAATTCACAGTTACAAATAGTCGGCCTGTTAAGGCCATCTACGATGATATAATAAAAAATGGATAACCAAAAGTTGACACATCAGCTTTTGATTATTCATTTAAGAGGTTGTTAAACTTAACAATATTGAGATCCACAATGGTCACTTTTAGTCCATAACCAAAATAAGGGATTCACTACAATCAATCTCTCTCTCTCTCTCTCTCTCTCTCTCTCTCTCTCTCTCTCTCCCTCTCTCTCTCTCTCTCAAACATATGGCGCTCTTTCCAGTGTTCTCTATCAAAACAACACCGATTTTTTTTTCCCTATTCCTGTAACCTATCTAACCAAACTAATATCACAAATCCACCACTCTCTTAATCTTTCAAAAAAAATCAGATATGTTCTTGAATTTGAAAAAGAATGCAAAGTTCTTCATGTACTCAACCACACGGGAGGAACGAAAAAGGAATAAAATAGAAACGGGAAACAGAGTGAAATATCTTAATCCGACGACGATGGGTTGAATTATAGATGATCGAGAGATATAAGCTTTACTTTTGGAGGAAAATAAAGAGAAACAGTACGTGGGTGAAATGAAGAAGATATAGAGTATGCGAAAAAGAGAAGAAGTAAATACCAGTTGAAACACGCGTGTATACAAATTTTAGAATCAATTAACTTATGTGGTGTGGGGTCCACAAATTTTGATTATCAAAAAATATTGCTAATTTTGATTATTCAAAATCCAAAATTTGATTATACCATTGTGAGTCATTTTTTGCACAAATACTGTTAACTTTAAAAACAATTGACTTTTAATTATACCACTTTGGATGACCTTAGGCTGCATTCTTTTGAATTTAATTTAAATCTGGAAATTGTCTTTATTTAAATTTTTTTTGCATTTATTAGTTTTGAGGTTATTGATTCATCTCGACGAGAGGAATCGGAAAAGTAATTTTTTTTTACTTTTACCCCAGTATTTTGTTAAATAACCACTTTTTAGCCCATAAAGTCCTTTTTTTTTTTTGCTTAAAAATGGTTATTTCTCAAAATACTTGGGTAAAACTAAAAAAAAAAGTTTACTTTTCCAATTCCTCTCGTCTAGACGAATTAATAATCCACAAAAATTTGGCGCAAAACAAACAAATACAAAAAAAAAAATCAAATAAGGACAAAATTGATCTCTCTCTCCCCATGTGCGCACGTGAGGCTGGATAACATAAGGAAATAAAGTTTGGATGTGAAAGCAAACAATTTTTTTCCCTCCCTCTTCTCACTTTTCGGCTCTCCCTCTCACCCACGTTATGTCTCACACACTCACTTGGATTTTTCTTGTTCCCAATCCATGGGATTACATGTACTATAAATCCATGGGAAAGACTATAATACATTCTTTTTATTTGAGTATGTATTATATGCACCCTTCAAAATATTACGAATTATAGAGTAAATGTTATGAATCGTATTGCTAAAAAGTTACGAATCGTATAAAGGTTATGAGATACATCAAAATGTTATGAATCATAATGAAAATGTTACAAATCGTATTATTAAAAAGTTATGAATTTTAGAACAAAAGTTAGGAAACACTCTAAAATGTTATGAATAAACTATAAAATATGTGCATATGGTACACCCTTTTATGAGGTGTATTGTAGATTTTCCCTAAATCCATGACAAATCCTAGGCTTTAAGTAGTTTTAGAGTTAGGGAGGTACATGGGCTTTATTTATTTGTACATGAGAATCAAGAGGAAATCTACCCTATTCCTTAAAACATGGGATTTTAGGTACTAAGAATCAAGAAAAATCTAGGTAGAAATCTTGGGTTTTTAGGGTAAATCTATTAGGGCTTTTAATAGTTGGTACAACTGTACAAGTAAATATTTGGTACAAGACTTGGAGCAATATTAAATCTTCTTTTTCCCTCACAAGATTCGGCACACACCCTAGGGTTCTAGATTTTTTTTTACAGTAGTAAGAACAAGTGTACAAGTTAATCTATAACTTAAATTTTCCAAATCTCTCCTAGATTTTTATTCCTTCGAATCTATGGATATTCCTTACTAGCATAGGGTTAGGTTTTAATGAACAAGATACTCTCCTTCTCCCTTTCCATCTCTCTCGGCCATTCTCAACAACTAGACTACTAAGATTTAGGTCCCGTTTGTTAATCTCTTTCGGCCTTGGGATTGGATTGATAATCTCAAGGCATTACTAATTCTTTGTTTGCTTTCACAATGAAGGTGTGGATTATTAGTCCCATGGGCATGTGAATTCCCTCATTAGGAGGTATTACCAATACCTTAGGTATTTGATATTAACAATCCAATCCCCTCATTGCCAATGCACAAATGCAAAAATAGCCTTCACCAATCCCATCTCCTTGCCAATCCTATCCATGTGAAACGCAAAAACGAAAATGTATACTATCAATCCAATCCTATCCCATGTGAAACAAACATGATATTAGTAATCTCATCATCTAATCTCATCTCAAACAAACATACTCATCACCAATCTCATCTCCTTACCAATCCCCTCATTACCAATTATAATCTCATCTCCTTACGAATCTCACCCCTCTAATACTTTTATCAAACGAGGCCTTAGATACAAGATATCCTAGGATCTTGTCTAGCTTCTTTTATGTTTTGAACCAGGCTTGTGCATGCATATACAAATGGTACAAAATTTTAAGGAGAGAAGATCACCAAATCTCTCCCATACAATCTCTCCCCTTAACTCTTTCTTTGATTTAGGGGATTCTAAGTACGTGTAAATCCAAGGAATTCATGGCTAAAAATTAGGATTTTAGGGCTAAGAGATCAAGAAGTACAAAGAGGTACAAGATTTGGGTGGTAATGAGATGGAGAGTGAATCTTGCTAGGATTTCCTAGGTACTAGATTACTTATTGCATGCATGTGGATATATATATATATATATATATATATTTATTTACTAGTGTTAGCCCGTGCTTACGGCAGTTGTGTGATTTAAGTGAAAATCATGGGCACTTAATCGGGAAGTGGGAGGATGCACTACAGCCTTTGGATCAAATAAATCTAAGTCGTTCTAACAACTCGTCCCCACACCCTTCTGTTTTATAATAGAGATACTTTAGGGTTTTGATAACTAGGGTTAGATTATAATAGAAACAATCACTTTGATTTGACAATTAAGTAAAAGAACTATATAAAATATTTCTTTTTATTCAAAAAAAAAATATTTGGCCGAAAATTTGGGTCGTTACTCTTCTTGTGGGGGTTTTAGTAATTACTCCATGAGGCTCTCAGTATCGAGCAGTTTCCAATATCTACGGGATTTGCTTTGGTCAAAAATAAAATTTACACTGGCAAGTGTTGGAGATTGGCCCTGGTGTGGTATTCCAGACACCGGCGTCGGCCTCGGAAGATGCTCTAATTGTGGAAATGGACCCAATTGGAAGAGAGATCGAAGTGGTGGAAATTAGAAGAGAGAGTATAAGATGAGGGAGAGCCATGAAAGAACGTTGAGAGAGGAGAGGATTTGTAAAACCTTAAAAAGAGTAATGCTATGAGTACATACTACATACGATGCACTTCCTCCGTCTGAATTTAATTATTTCTAATTCTATTCTAACCGGCTAAAAAATTGATTATATTTTTAAATTTGTAATAAATTTCATGTCGAATATAAATCTTGTTTGATAAATCTTAATTAGTTCTATAATACAATGTTTTCAATTGAAAAATATAATCGATTGAAAAATAACACGAACTCAAAAAAAAAATTATTAAATTCGACATATGAATTTTGTGGGACTCATTTTGGATTTCTCAAAGATGATTCGAACCGCCATTATTTTTAAATCATTTTTTTATGGAGTCTTGTAAAAAATCAGTTTAACTTGATATCGATAAGAATTTTTTATGAATTTATGAGAGCAAAATTATTTAACTATTCAATTTTGTTTCTACAAATTAAAAAAAAATCCTTACCCATATCGAGTTAGGCTAATTTTTTACATGGCTTCATAAAAAAAATTTAAAAATAAAAGGCGATTCGAATTATCTTTGTAAAACCAAAGATGGACTCCACAAAATCCTTATGTAGATAGCATGTACACATAGCACTACTCATTTAATAATACTCATTTAACGACCATTCAAGCGGTCACAACGGAGACTGACTTGGGAAGTTTTAGTTTTGAGTTTATGAGAGCCGTGAAAACTCTCTTATATACTGTAATATTCTTGTAAGTTTCTTTTGATGCGAAAAAGGGTCAACAAATAACACGTCTTTTCGTAATTCAGTTGCCGAGAAAACATAATTCTCACACATATTACAGAATTTACATCAACTCATTTCCGAGTACAAGAAAGAGTACAAACCACAAAAACAGCGCTACATTTGGCCCCCCTCCCCCCATCCCAAATTTTTGGATAGTAATATGACAGCATACATGATAAGACGGTATGAAAATTAAATGAGACGCATTAAGGGGGAAATTTCTCCATAGCCATAATGCTTACGAAAAGTATCAGATATTGTCAGCGGGGCACAAGTCTTTCCACATATCACATACTTTATACAAAAGGAAGCAGGCCAACCGAGACCCAACAAAAGAGAGCACATATATACTACTAACATGCAAAAACCAAGAAAGAGGCCTACTCTTTACACCACTTCTGGCATAGAAAACGAAACCACCCTAGATCACCACAGCCAGGAACAAAACCATCGATGAGATGCGGGCCGTCACTTACAGTTCCAGGTGTATAATTCGGATTCCCTCAGACACGGGCATTCCATACTCGGCTTCAACAGCTTCCCTGGCATAACAGTAGGAATAATCAACATAAAAACAGTTGAATATCCAGAAAGCAGTAGTAGATATAGACATATAGTATAGCTATTTTATTTTATTTTATTTTTTGGAGGAAAAGAAACGTAGATGAAGTAGTCTTGCAATTGAGCGTACAAAAAAGAGAATCACAAATTGATGAGTATTGAGTAGAGTAATGGGTCACTCAAATTCAAGATGTGTGAGTCAGACTAACATACGGGTCGAAATGCTCTGCGCACAAAACAAAACAAATATCTACTTTGATAAACCATAGTTTGTCGACCAACTGAATATCAGTTTTTGCCAATCAAAATCCTCAATGATAAATATTGAGTTAAGCTTGCAAAATGTGCTCTACCTGAAAGCAACTTTTAGCTCCTTATTTTCAGGATCCACTTTCAAACCCTCAGCAAATGCCTCAGCCGACATAGGAAGATTCTGAAACAACATACAGAATTACAGATTGATAGTTTACACTTTACACATAGTAAGTTCCAAAGAAATAGACAGAATTCTTTCATTTTGTCAAAACATTCCAAAGACATGACTTCTAAGAATTCTTACTCCGAGTAGTTTCCATGCTACACCCTCCCTGTAGTGTGCTTTTCCCCAATCAGGCCTCAGCGCAACGCAAGCCTCAGCATCAGACAAAGCACGACTTCCTTCATTCAAGCGGGCCCAGCACAAGCTTCTATTGGAAAATACCGTTGCATCACATGGAGATGCAACAATTGCCTACATCCTCATTTCAAAATCAGAATTAAGATTCGCCAACCAAAAAATCTAAGTGGCTATATAAAACCCCTTGAAGGTAAGCAAAGTGACAACAAAAAAAGTTGATAGCACTGCAGGCCATAATATCATCTCCCAACGGAAAGCTGACTATCGGTGGACAAAAGACACGGATACCAACAGAATGTCAACAAAAGATTAGGTTAAAAAAAATTATACCGACAAAGATGTAACTATGTAAGGCATCCATCACTAAACAAATGATCAGCTAACCTGTGAGTACCAATATATAGCATCCACACAATCCTTTCTCTTGAATGCTTCTTCTCCCCTAGACTTTGACAGCAGAAACATCTCCATTTTCTTTAGTTCCCTCTGTTAAAATGTTTTAACCAACAAAGTATCATATGAGAATCTGCTGCTGACACTTCATCCATATCTAATGATTAAACAATTCCCAGGCAAGAATAAATGCCAATAAAACCACAACCACCACAACAAAAATTGTACCCGTTAACCAGAAAATGCTAGAGCTGCATGAACTACAAATTAGCCTAAGAAAAAAAAGAGCACAAAATATATACCACGGTTTATGACATAAAGACTACAACAGCTTATAACAGAGATCTAACATCATTTTTAAACCAGAAATACTGCAGTAAACCAGAAATTAGCAAGGTTGTCAAATCGTGAATCAAATCGAGAATCGAATTTACTCTTTATCGAATCGTAACGATTCAGTTCAAATTTTAAAAATACAATGGAAATTGTATCTACACACCTACATAATAAAGACACATTGTAACATTCAAAATCTAAGTTTAATTTTATATTAAAGTTTTTCCCTATTACTAATGGATGATAACATGGACTAATAGGAAAGACACTTGCACATAATAGAAAAATAAATAGTATAGTAAAATGGATATGTGCATATAGATGTTAAACATTCATTATAAAAATGAAAGCTTGGCCTCTAACACAATAAAAGTTTGTAGCTTGGTAGGTACGAAACTAAACTAGCTTGTATGACAACATATGTGGTCGGTTTGAGGCTCTTAGCCCTGTCCTGGTCTATGATTTAGAGGGTACATGATTTAAAAAGATCGTTTTATGAGACAATGCATCCATATAGATATCATCCTCAACAATATTCAAAGTTACTTGTATAATTACCATCTAGCAAATTAAAATTGTAACATTTCAAAGACGTTGAACACATCTATTGACTCACATCATAACAGAATATGAAAACTTACCAAAATAAAATACATAACTCATCAGTGTAAGGCATCTTAGTTGTAAAGAACTTCAGACTGAGTATTTAATCTTTAATAAGATTGAGGAAAAAGGGGTTAACATGCTCCAAATCAAAATAAATACCAATATTAACAAATTTTGCAAATGTGGTTCATATTAGTCGAAAGCAACATTTATGATAAACCGTGATTCACCCATTGATTCGTATCGTTTTTGCATGAATCGTGAATCGTACGATTCACCACCGATTCTATATAAACCTTGATTCACCTATAGATTTGTATTGTTTTTGCGTGAATCATGAATCGTACGATTTTACCAACCATGGAAAGTAGCATCCAGAAAAAGCAATAAGCAAAAAAGGGAGAAATATAATGACTAGACCGAATGAAGAAATTAGAACCAAACTAAGAGAAAATCAAGGCAACATAATATAGTAAAAGTTTATTCAAAATGCTGCACAAACTTGTTAGCCTTGTAACTGAAACATTCAGGGATGTAGCATTGTAGCCACAAGTACTTAACCAAAATAGATAAATTCATCCTAGTCATCACATCACCTGTCTTCTACCTTCATCTGAGTGCACGAACTTCATTATTCCAACCAAGCTCCAATCAGGATAAGTTGGAATTCGAGAAGTCACAGGTAAGAGCAGCATCACTGCCGCATGGTCACTATGGAGGGCTGCAATTTCTAATGGCGTCAAACCATCCTGCAATAAACTATAGCAATTAAAACATCTGAATCCAAACAACAAAGTTGGAAGAATGTATGACAAAGATTTATCACTTAAAGAGCAACTAATTAAAAGAGAACAGATATATAGCACAATGCTGCCAAATTTTAAATTACTGCATGCCGTCAGAATAAATCATGCAAAGTCTAGGTAAACTACATCAAACCACTACACCATCTATTACATTTTTTGTGGGGCTCATTCCGGATCCCACAAAAATACAGAAAAATGTCCATAAATTTTAAAAACAATATTTTAGGGGGCCCTGTAAAAAATCAACTCTGACGGATATCGGTAAATATTATTTCTAGATTTGTAAGAGCGAAAATGCTCAACTGCGTAGTTTCGGAACTACAAATCTAGAAGTAATACTTATCACAGGGCCTCATAAAACATTATTTTAAAATTTTTGGATATTTTTTTTGTATTTTTTGTGAAACCTGGAGTGGGCTCCACAAAAAATGTAGTGGATGTTGTAGTGGTTTGGTGCAGTGTATCTAGCATCTCTCAATCATTAGATTGAATTTACACACAACTTGAAATGAACCTAGTATTACACATATTCATAGTAGAGAGAATAGAAAGATTTAAGTCATTCCTGTAACCTCTATTTGGTGACTCCATTACGGTGAGTACTATTTAATCCGGAGGAGCACGAGGGAAATTTAGCAGGTTACAAGCTGTGCATTCGGGTAGAAAGAAACACCGGTCCACCAGATTTCAATCCAAGGTAAAGACTTTGCTGAATTGCCTTTCTGGATTACGTTCACATTTGTATAGGTTTGAGTTATTAGTGAGAACATAGATCTTCTATATGTTCAGAGTCTTCAGACTGCAGTAGTAAGGGGTTTGCACTCGTCTACTTGATTAAACAGAATTACTGAGAATATTTAAATAAGTCACAACGGTTAAACTTACAGTTTCAGTAACGTTAGGATTTGCTCCAGCCTTTAACATGCATTTAATGATTTCTGATTCCCCTTTAGCAGCAGCATAGTGAAGAGGATTCAGTCTGTTCGAATCAAGGTTTGGATCAGCTCCTGCCTGCTTAGACAACATGAATACCGGTAAGACTTAACAAAACAAGTAGCGACAAGGGATAGCACATTGTGAAGCGAAGTCCCACATCGCTTGGGTATCATAGTAACATGACGTATATGCACTCTTACTTCAATAGCAAACTACTGGGGTTGAGTTCTATCCAATACCGTATAATATGGTATCAAAGATGAGTGGGGTGCGCGTCTCTAGAATGCACGCAGTAGGTGCTGTCAAGTGAGCACGCTATGCGTGAGGGAGAGTTTTAAGCGAAGTCCCACCTTGCCTGGGTACCAAAGTAATATTAAGTATATAAGCGTGAAGGTACTCTCACTTCAATAACTAGCTTTTGAGGTTGAACTCTACCCAAAACCGTGTAACAAACATAACAGCATAAACTGATGTATAGTCAAATAAATTCCCACTTACCCCTAATAAACATACATACATACATGTAACACTCTAGTTCAGCTTAAATGGGGGGATATCAACATTTAGCATAAACTCATTAGATGTCAAACCCTTCAACCTTGTGCAGCAAACTAAAGCATGATACTAAAGCATACAGTGTTGTGCAAAACAAGAGTCAGCATGGTACCAAAGCACAGTACCTTAAGCAACAGAGAAGCGCATTCCAACGACCCGGCAAGGATTGAGTTCCCCAGCGGTGTAAAAATACGATGACAAACCGTATTTGGCTGTCGAATTCAATACAAGTGATGCATAAACTCATTAGATATATAATTCAAAGTTATACCAACAAAAAGACGGGGGTCAAGGTGGACAAACCACGAACCAGCCTAAAGAGGAAACAAGTGAAAATCCTGAGGGTTCGTCATTTCAAAAATTTGCTTATTTGTAGTCCAGACTTCCAAGTTTTTTTTGTAGAAATATGGATAGACAAACAAAATGTCACAGGCAAGCTGACATGACAAAGATAATTCAGACTTCAAAGGGAAGCACGGCCAGCACATAAACATTGTTGTCCAGGTGGAGCATCCCAAGGTTTAAAAAAAAGACCACTTTGAGCATGCATAGAGTGTGTGTTGATAGCAACTAAATCCAGAGCGAAGATCCGTATGGACTGATCCTAAAGGAGTTGATAGCAATTAAGAGGTTACGAACTTGAGACCTTAGGAAGAAGTAAACAACACAAGTTCTTAACAGGGTGCCTACTAATCACTTTATAACCCTATGCTAAAAATAACAATTGTTTCACATTTTCAACGACAAATATCTGCCACACACACAGAGTCATGACGCTGTATTCAAAATTATATGGTTTGCCAAAAGTTATGCATAAAATTCACAAATACTTTGTGAATTGTTTGACAAGTTAATTCCTTAGGGTGTGTTCCACTAACTAAAACAAATACTCATTTTTCAAATAAGCACTTATTTTTTGAATTAATGGTGATGTATTGTGAGGGAATTTCATGTCTCGTAAAGGGAGAAATAAGTACTTGAAAAAAGAACCTAAGTGGGACGGGGCCTTAGTAGAAATATTGTTAATGCTTATGTTAGACCCCACTATCTTTGTGATTCCCAAAGTCAAATTAGAGGTCGTTAGCAACAAGGCAACAACAGCAAGCATGCATACATAGCAAACCCCCCTTTCATGACAAATATGAAGGTTAAAAAATTGTGCTCATCAAGTAATCGCTCACATTAGCTTTCCTATCTAACAACAATTTCACAGCCTCTTTCCTTCCATGAGCTGCAGCACATTGAAGTGGTGTTCCAGCATGAGATTCAGCTTCTATTTTAGCACCTTTCGATATCAATAGCCGCATAAGATCCTTTAAACCTGCAAAAGACAGCCAGCACAAAACAAAATGCACGTTCATCCATTGTTAACTTGTAAGCAGCAAAAATGTTGAGGCCCCAACCATACATGACCAGGCAAAAGCATGCAGTGCGAGAGATAAGTATAATGAAAAGATACATTTCGCAAACCCACAATATCTGAACACGAAATTAAGTAGTACCAAATCCTAGCAAGGAGATATGACTGACCTTTTTCAGCAGCATAATGCAGAGCACAAAATCCTTCGGCATTTCCCAAGTTCGGATTTGCACCATTTGCAGCAAGCCAAGCCACTGTTTGGTTTTGCTGCCCTAGAGTTGCGTGACTCAAAGGGGTATCACCTGCAAATGACAACATAATAAAACCGATGTTTTTGTTTGCTATAGAATAGGATTCTCAGGCTCTCCGGTCCCCAGACAGTCCCGTCCAGCCCAGACCTTCATGGATTTTGTTGGGAACAATAGGTTTTGGATCGTGTCTGTATTGAGAAGAACAAATTTGCAACACTACATTTAAACCCATATTTCTCAACATAGATGTGTTCCGGAAGCATATCAAACAGAGAAAGTCCACGAACACAACATGCCTATGTAGCAGAGCAACCAGATGGGTTGCACGGTTCTCAACTTTGTGCCATGTTCTTTTTTGTCAACACCACACTTAAACCCATATTTCTCAACGAGTAGTGCTACATGTACCGACCTCCCCGGTACCGAAATCGTACCGCCGGCCGCCGGTGGGCCATCTCCGGCCACCGGACGGCCGATCCGAGCCGTCCAAAAATTTTAAAAAAAAAAAACGAGGGGGCCCACGCGGGAATCAACGGCATCCGAGGTGTGTAAGGTGCTTGATCCGAGCACCCTTTTTTCGTGTATATATGTATATTCGCGGGAATATACATATATACACGAAAAAAGGGTGCTCAGATCAATCACCTTACACACCTCGGATGCCGTTGATTCCCGCGCTGGCCCCCTCGTTTTTTTTTTTTTAAATTTTTGGACGGATCGGATCGGCCGTCCGGTGGCCGGAGACGGCCCACCGGCGGCCGGCGGTACGATTTCGGTACCGGAAGGTCGGTACCAATATCATTTCTGTTTCTCAACATAGATGTGTTCCATAAGCATAAACAAAACAAGCATGACATTTTGCACAACATGCCTATGTAGCGGTGTTTATAGGCAACTGGATAGGTTGCTCGTTTCCAACTTGGAGCCGTGTTCTTATTCCTCCTCTATCAAATAAAACTTGATCCAAGTGATTTTTCGTGCGGTCGATGTGTGAGCTCACACACGATAAGCCAAAAAAGTGGTATCCACGAAATCAATCGAGAGCGAAGTGAAATAAAATACTGGCTTTGTTTAGTTTAAGTTTTAGAAAGTTATTTTTGAGAGTTGAATGGTAACGAATGGAGAGAGATAAAGAGAAAAATTTATTGAAAACTGTGCCGAAAGTTGAAAGTTACCCCAAAGTTGGGACTTTGGGAACCAAGCGGAGTATCCACGAAATCAATCGAGAGCAAAGTGAAATAAAATACTGGCTTTGTTTGGTTTAAGTTTTAAAAAGTTATTTTTGAGAGTTGAGTGGTAACGAGTGGAGAGAGATAAAGAGAGAAATTTATTGAAAACTGTGCCGAAAGTCGAAAGTTACCCCAAAGTTGGGACTTTGGGAACCAAGCGGAGTGACTACCTTTACGGTCTTTCAAGTTCGCATCGAGCCCCAAGTCCTGAACCAAATACTTGCACACATGAGTCTTCCCTTCCGCCGCAGCGAAATGGAGCGCCGTCCTGCCTCCAGCGTCCTTAACTTGCAAAAACGTCTTCGCCAATCCCTCCCCAAAGTCCAGTTCTTCTCCCAACCCTAATCAATCGTTTCACAAAAAATACAAATCATCAAACACCACGTAATCGAACACCGTGTAAACAAAAAAAAAAAAACTAAGATCACAGGTTCTTACGCTTGAGGAGTTTGATTTTTCCGTCCGAAGCCGCTTGGAGAAGACGGTGTTTGGGACTTTCGACTGCAAGTAGCGTTATGAACAACCAAGTAAGCAAAAATGAAATATACTCACGCATGCTTATGTACAGGCGAAGTAAGAAAAAAACCATTACCCACTGGAGAAGCCATTGCACAAAATATCGAGGGCCGAGTACTGGAGTGTTGTATATATAGAAGGAAATGACGGAAGAGTTTAAGGGACAGTTTGGTTGGGGTTATCGAGAAGGAGATATTTGTGATAAAATGTTGGGGAAGATTTTGGTGGGAACAAACGGGGAATAGAGATTTGAGAGGGTGCGATATTCGAAAACTGGGAATGGAAAGGGCGCCAGGAAGGAAATGGCAGGGTGGGGGTGCCACGTGGCGATGATTTGACGGAGATGTATTTGTCGTTTTGTCTCTGTTTAAGTAGCTTCGCACGCAAGCTTTGATAAATGAACAAACGGTTTTATTATTGTCAGTTTATTAGGCTGACGATAAATATATTAGAAGATAAAGAAAATATGTATTTTTGTGTACTTTTTACATCCTTTAATATACATTCACACACTCACTATTGTCAGCCCATTGAGTTGATTTTAGAATTTTCTATGAACAAAAATCGTTTTGACAATAAATTGAATTAATTTCAAAAACTAAAATAAAATGGCAATATATTACTCCATAAAAGTCTTTACCATATTTCTCCACCATTTTTTTATTTCCTCTAAGGCGAGAATCTAATTATTTTTATTGTGAGTATTAATTTTAGATTGTATTTATAATAGACTATGAATTTTTAGTAGAGTGTTTGGAAGATGAGTCCTTCTACCACTACATACAATCACACACCCACACTCACATAGGGATGGGGCCCACACACACTACACATCTAGTATGTGTGGGTTCCATCTTTATTATGAGTGAGGGTGTGTAAAAGAGTGTGTGAATAGATGTGGTGTTATAATTATTGTTGAAAGATAGGAAGATACGTAAAGAATAGAGTTTGCAATAGAGTATTGTTTGAATAATGCACGAAATGAATTACTGAATATGAATTTGGGAAAGATAATTCAAAATGAAAAAGTTTTTTTTTGCATGTCTGATTCTTAAATTATGCCTATAAAGTATAGTTTTTGAGAGCGCATTATGACATAATGCCTTGTCAGAATTTGGCTTAAAAAAAAAAAAATGCAGAATGAAAAGCTGCAAATTTACTTGATGGAGGTGGCTATGAAAACGGTTATCCAAATGGACCCTTCGAAGGCACCAAGTTTGGATGGGTTCACTACAGGTTTTTCAGAGAAGTCTGGATGGATTCACTACAGATCTTTCAAAAATACTGAAATGCAATAGATATCGTTGTGGCGGCTTGTAATTTCATATATTCAAGACATGTGTATACTTAGTGGTCTCAACCATATCGATATTGTGCTCATTCCATAGGTAAATGTCCTACAAATATGGGGCAACTTAGACCCATTAGCCTTTGCCATGTAATTTACAAAGTAATTGCGAAAGTCCCTTCGAATGGGTTTTGAGTATTCGTTTGCCTAGTATTATTGCGGAGAATCAGGGGATTTCGTGGTGGGAAGCCTCACAGGACAAAATCGATTTTGTAGTCCATAATGCCTAGGCCTCCTGCCAGGTTTAGGAGCACAAACATACGCGGAAGTGGTTTAGGTTACATGTTATGCGATTGGTGGCTTCACCTATTGTTAGAGCAAGTATATCAGATTAGGTAAAATTTGAGCCAAAATTGTCAGTGAACAGTGCATATTTTTCCTTTTAACTGCCCACATCTCTTTCAATATTACACCAATATTATTTATTTTACCTATTATCTATTAAAATAATACTTTATTTTTCTTTTTCTTTTTACTGTTCTTCTTTTTGTTGGAGGAGAGAAAGAGAGGCTAGAAGAGAGAGAAAATAATATTAATGTATAAATGGTGAATAGTTCTTAGGTAAATTTACCTAAGCACCATTGCAAAATTTATTTTCCCTAACCTTAAAAGAGGTTATTGCTAACTTGGTGCAATACTTATTTTGAGTTTTTGCTTGGGTAAGTAACTAAGATGCTATTTTCCCTAATCTAGTGCACATGCTCTTAGAGGGCGGGAGGAGGAAGGAAGGGCGACAATGAGCTAGCACCATGGGCAACACGGGGCTAAGAGGGATTGGGTGGTGGTGAGAGTTTTGGAGAAGATTCCGGCATTGGAGATTGGCCCTGACGTGAGGGAACAGTACTCCAACGCCGACATCAGAAGCTGCTCTAATTGTGCATCTGAACCCAATTGGAGGAGAGAGAGAAGTGATGGAAATTAGGGGAGAGGAGAGAGAGAGAGAGAGAGAGTGAGGTGAGGAAGAGCCGGAGAACTTGCTCCCAACCGAGTACGAAGTACGACCATCCTATTCTCTTAACAAGTTTTACAATGAATTACTACATTGTTGACGCAGACAGACTTCAAACATTTGAGAAGTTATAGTTTTGAGTTTATGAGAGCCATGAAAAATCACTCCAAATCCTGTAATTTTCTTGCAAGTTTCAACTTAAGCTAAAAAGAATCAACAAATAACATGCCTTTTCCGTAATTCAGAAGCCAAAAAACCACATCCCTCACACATACTACAGAAATCACATCAAATCATTTCCGGGTACAACGAAGAGTACAAACCACAGGAAACTTTTCCTCCAACTTCGACAATAACTCAAAGAAAGAAACAGACTGCCTTTGTCCGCCCCCTCATTCAAGGACAGTAAAATGACAGCAAACAAGGATAAGAACGGGTCTGAAAATTAATTGATATGCATTGGGGTTGAGGTTGGGGGGGTGTGGGGGGGGGGGGGGGGGCGGCGCCTTCAAAACGGGATTATCGTTCTCCATAGCCATAATACTAATGAAAAGTATCAGATATTGTAAGCGAGGCGCAAGTCTTTACACAACATCACATACTAGTACTTTATAAAAAGGAAGCAGGGCAACCGAAAACCAACAAAAGAGACCACATATAGACTGACAAGCAAAAACCAAGAAAGAGGCCTACTATATAAACTACTTCTGGCAAAGAAAAGGAAACCACCCTAGTTCACCACTGCCAGGAACAAAACCATTGATGGATGAGGGCCGTCACTTACAGTTCCACGCGTATAATTCAGATTCCATCAGGCATTCCAAACTCAGCTTCGACAGCTTCCCTGGCATAACAGTAGGAATAATCAACATAAAAAACAGTTGAATATCAAAAAAGCAGTAATAGATAAAGTAGTATCGCAATTTTATTTTATTTTTTGGAGGAAACGAAACATAGATGAAGTAGTCTTGCAATTGTGCGTAAAAAAAAGAGAATCACAAATTGATGAGTATTGAGTAGAGTAATGGGTTACTCAAATTCAAGGGTGTGAGTCAGACTAGCGTACGGGTTGAAATGCTCTAATGCGCACAAAACAAAACAAATATCCACTTTGATCAACCACAGTTTGCCAATCAAAATTTTCAATGAGTTATGCTTGCAAAATGTGCTCTACCTGAAAGCAACTTTTAGCTCCTTATTTTCAGGATCCACTTTCAAACCCTTGGAAAATGCCTTCACCGACATAGGAAGATTCTGAAACCACATACAGATTGATAATCTACACATAATAAATTCGAAAGACACAGGCAGAATTCTTTCAAAACATTCCAAAGACATGATTTCTAAGAATTTTCTTACTCCAAGTAGTTTCCATGCTGTGCCCTCCCTGTAGTGTGCTTTTCCCCAATCAGGCCTCAGCGCAACGCAAGCCTCGGCATCAGATAAAGCACGACTTCCATCATTCAAGCAGGCCCAGCACAAGCTTCTATTGGAAAATACCGTTGCATCATATAGAGATGAATCGATTGCCGACATCCTCATCCCAAAATCAGAATTATGATTCGCCAACCCAAAAGATAAAACTTAACAGTTGAGGGTAAGCAAATTAAAATAAAAATATATACACACAGTCCGGATCCCATAAGGGATTCCTTACGGTGCGGGACTCCCCTTTCCCGATCGAATTGCGACGATCCGATCCGCTCAAAGTGTGCAGAACTTGACTTTAAGGGTACTTGTGAGAAATCAGCAAAAAAAAATGATCGGGAATGGCTTGATCCAAGCAGTTTTTTACTGAACCGTTCAGTAAAAAACTGTTCAGATTAAGCCCTTCCCGATCATTTTTTTTTGCTGATTTCTCGCGGATACCCTTAAAATCATGTTCTGATCACTTTGAGCGGCTCGGATTGTCGCAATTCGATCGGAAAAGGGGAGTCGCGCACGGTAGCACCGTGTGGGATCCCTCATTGGATCCGGACTGTGCGTATATATATATATATATTGCCAGCACTGCAGATCATAATAATATCATCTCCCAACGGAACGCTATCGCTAGATAGAAGCAACAGATGCCAACAAAATGTCAACAACGGATAACGATTAGCTTATAATCTTCTAAACTTGGTGCTTTTCTTGTATACATTCTTGACACTTTACCGTTTTAGGTTTAAAAAAAATACCAACAAAGATACAAGGCATCCATCACTAAACACAACGATCAGCTCACCAGTGAGTACCAATATGTAGCATCCATATAATCCTTTCTCCTGAATGCTTCTTCTCCCCTAGACTTCACCAAGAGAAACGTCTCCATTTTCTTTAGTCCCCACTGTTAAAATGTTTTAACCAACAAAGATATCATGTGAGAATCTGCTGCTCACAATTCATCCATATCTAATGATTAAACAGTTCCTGGGCAAGAATAAATAATACAACCGCAACAAAAATTGTACCAGTTAAACAGAAAATGCTAGTGCTGCACGATTTGTTCTCAAACGTGTGAACTACAAGTTAACCTAAGCAAAAGGAAGAGCACAAAATCTATAACACGATTCATAACATAAAGACCAGAACAGGTTATAACAGAGATCTGACATGATCAAACAAATTGTGGTTATCATCAAGCAGAGGTAACAGAGGTTAAATAGCTGACCCAATAAAAATGAATGGAAAGAAACAGAGTTAAAGCACACTTTGTACATTGAACAAACTAGCATGAATTTCTGCATTCAGTTCACAAACCACAGTTTCAAACATCTTCAACCCATTCCACTTTGTCTCAGGAATCAAGATACTTAAGATCTGGAACAATCAAACACCCATCCATCAGAAATGGGATTTAGGGCCTTGAAACGGAAGATATGTGTCTAGTGAAACAGCCTGCTTCAGGGAAGTTTCACCTGTGACATGGATTTGAAGTCGTATGGCATGGAAAAATACTGGTCGTAAATAATAGAGGGGAACAACCCAACCTTTGAAGTAGGGTTATATAGGTTTCAATTACCGACTGTGTAAAACTAATTCTCAATTTCATTTCTTGGTGTTTGGTTGACATTTGAGAAATCATAAAAAGGCCACAAAGAAAAATCAATCTCAATGAGAGCACTTCTTTTGTTGTTAATCCACACACACACACACAGTGTGTTGTTGTGCTGAAACATGGAATTGACACACAAACCCCTCAGTTTTGGGGCTGCAATAGTTGGGCAAGGTGAAAAATCCCATCCGCCGATCACCGACGTTAAATAACTGACCGACATTTTTTAACGGAAATTATTTTCAGTCTTTACATGAAAAATAATAAACCGTTAAAATGTTTTTCTAAACTTTTGTCACACCAACCAAGGGAACATAGGACTAGAATATTGCACACAACAATTTTACAACTGAAAAAAAAGAGCCTAAGGGAGATTCAAGGCAATATAATACGCTAAAAGTTTGCTCAAAATACTGCAGTAAACGTATCAGCCTCGTAACTGAAACTTTAAGGGATGTAGCCACATGTACTTTAAGAAAAGAAGATAAATTCATTCAAGTCATCATCATCATCACCTGCCTCCGACCTTCTTCTGAGTGCAAGTGCTTCATTATTCCATCCAAGCTCCAATTAGGAATAGTTGGAATTCGAGAAGTCACAGGAAAGAGAACCATCACCCCTGCAAGGTTACTATGCATGCCCACAATTTCTAATGGCGTCAAACCATCCTGCAATAACCTATAGCAATTAAAACTTCTGAATCTATACAAAAAAAAAAAAGTTTGAAGAATTAACAGATTTATCATTTCCAGAGCAACTACTAAAAAGAAAACAGATAGATAGCAAAATGCTACCAAAACTAAAATTATTGCCATCAGTATACAACATGCATTACCATTTGGGGAACAAAGAAGAAAAACCAATAATTTGATGAATTGATACAACTTCAATACGAACTTAGTTTTACACACATTCATAGTAGAGAGGCTAGAAAGATGCAATAATTCCTGTAACACTATACTCTGTTTGGTGTCTCCATTACAGTGAGTCCAATTTTAATCCGGAGGTAGTTGAAATGAGCACGAAAAATAATTTGGCAGGCAGCTTCCTTGTGTAACAATCTGTGCATTCAGGTAGAAAGAAACACTGGGCCACTAGATTTTCAATCTAAGGTTAAAGCCTTTGTTGGATAGCCTTTCTGGGTTTTGTTAACATTTGTATAGGTTTGAGTTGATTTGCAAGAACATAGATCTTGTATATGTTCAGAGTCTTGAGACTGGGCCACTAGATTTTCAATCTAAGGTTAAAGCCTTTGTTGGATTGACTTTCTGGGTCTTGTTAACATTTGTATAGGTTTGAGTTGATTTGCGAGAACATAGATCTTGTATATGTTCAGAGTCTTGAGACTCCAGTCTTAAAGGGGTTTGCACCTCGTCTCCTTGATTAAAAAGAACTACTGAGAATATTTAAAGAAGTGGCAATAGTTAAACTTACAATGTCAGCAACGTTAGGATTTGCTCCAGCCTTTAACAGGCATTTGATGATATCTGTTTCCCCTTGAACAGAAGCATTGCAAAGAGGAGTCTGTCCTTTCCAACCAAGGTTCGGATCAGCTCCTGCCTGCTTAGACAACATGACTATAGGTAAGACTACACGAAACAGGAAATAAGAAACAAGTGGTAGCACAAAACTGCATAAACAGATATATAGGCAAATAATTTCCCACTTACACCTCATAAACATTCAAACATACATAATTACATATAAGACTCCAGTTCAACTTAAATGGAGGGAAACTAACATCAACATTAAGCATCTCCCCCCCCCCCCCCCAAAGCATACTAGTGGAAGCAGACAGTATCACACAAGAAAAGAGTCAACATGGCACTAAAGCACAGTACCTTAAGCAACAGGTTTACGCATTCAAACGACCTGGCACTGATTGAGTTCATCAGCGGCGTATAAATGCCAGAAACCTTGTTTGGCTGTAAAAATACAATACAAGTGATGTATAAACTCATAGATTTATATTATTCAAAGTTAAACCAACAAAAAGAATGGGGTCAAGGTGGACAAACCACGAATAAGCCTAAAGAGGAAAGCAATGAAAATCCTGAGGGTTCATCATTTAGACTCTAGCTATCACCCTTCCAAAAAATTGCTTCACAATAGTAGTCCAGACTCCACATTATTTGTAGAAATATATAGTTAGATAAACAAACTGTCACAGGCAAGCTAACATGAAAGATAATTCAGAATTAAAAGTTGTCCAGGTGGAGCATCCCAAGGAAAGGAAAAAAAATAAAAAATCAAAGACACTTTGAGCATGCACACAGTGTGAAGTTACTGAGAAGGTTTAGGATCCCATTGAATTAACAGTACCAATCATGTCGAACCTGATCAACTGTCTCTAAACCTTGGAAAATCTTGGCAGCGTAGGGTCACCGATTCAACTTTCAATGACTATTACGAGTATAATAAAGGAAGCCGAATATTCATGCGCATACAAGCGAAAAAATAGACAAAACAATGTGAAATGGCACGTCCTAAAGCAGGCACTTATTAGACCTGCGATCTCCGGTCAACGCAAGTTCTTTTTGTCGATAACTCAGGTGTTCGGACATCCTAATGGCACCTCAACTAATCCTGGGAAATCAATCCTACCGTACACTAGCAAGGAGCCCCAATTAAAGCCAGAGCCCAGAGCGAAGATCTGTAGGGCTAGCCCCAAAAGAGTTGATAACACCTATGAGGTTTCGCATCCGAGACCTAAGGAGAGAGTAGACAACACAAGTTCTTAATAGGGTGCCTAGTAATCACTTTATATATCTATGCTAAGAAATAACAAATGTTTCAACAACAGATTTCTGGCACACATTCAGATAATCACAAACAAAAAAGAAAAAGAAAAGAAAAAGAACAAACATAATCCTGACACCATATTAAAAATTACATGGCTTACTAAGTTATGCGTAAAGCGCTTAAATTATTTGTGAATTATTTGATGAGTTAATACATTAACAAAAAAGATTGTTAATGCTTATGTAAGACCCCTAGATCCCCACTATCTTTGCGATTCCAAAAGTCAAATCAAATGTAGTTTAAATAACAATGCGACAACGGCAATCATACATACATCACGGTGAACACCCATTGTATAGGTTATAAAAAATTACGCTCATCAAGTAATTATTCACAAAGGATTTAAAAAAAAAACTACTTATTCACTGCTTACATTAGCTTCCCTATCTAACAACATTTTCACAGCCTCTTTCCTTCCAAAAGCCGCAGCACAATGAAGTGGCGTTCCACCATCAGATTCAGCTTCTATTACAGCACCTTTAGATATCAATAGCTGCATGAGGTCCTTTAAACCTGCAAAACAGCACCAAACCAAGAGAAAGTTCATCCATTGTCAACTCATTAGCATCAAAAATGTTGGGGCCCGAACCATACATGATCAAGCATCATTAATCTCTATTCTCTTCATAGAAAGATACTCCAAAGGCATACAATCTCTATTCACTTCAAGCAACGAGATATGACTGACCATTTGTAGCGGCATAATGGAGAGCACAAAATCCTTTGTCATTTCCCAAATTCGGATTTCCACCATTTGCAGCAAGCCAAGCCACTGTTTGGTTTTGCTGCCCCCGAGTTGCATAATTCAAAGGGATTTCACCTACAAATGAGAATGGATTAAATCAATGTTATTTAGTATCACGATCGAATAGGATCCTCTAGCTCTCCAGTCCCTGGGAATTCCTGTCCAGCCAGACCTTTGTAGAGTTTTTTGCGAACAATAGGTTGATGGAACATGTCTATATATATATATAAATATATATATATATATATATATAGAGAGAGAGAGAGAGAGAGAGAGAGAGAGAGAGAGAGAGAGAGAGAAAAAAAAAATGTAACACTCAATTGAAACCCATATTTCTCAACATAGACTAATAGAGAGTATCAAATGGAGGAAGTCCAATAACACAACATCTCGCACAACATGCCTATAAGGCATTGTTTTGTAGGCAATCGGATGGATTCCTAGTTTCAACTATGTGCAGCACTCTTAGCCCTCTTCTATAAAAAAAAATTTGATCGACATGATTTTTGGCGGGGTTGATACTGGCGATGAGCTCTAAAAATAGTTAAACGATATTTCAAGACCACAAAGTACCCAACAAATGAGGACGGCTACGGACTGGAGAAACGATTTCATGTTACATTCCAAATGCTCTTCAAGACTCCCGGAAAAAGTTATTGACGAAATCAATCAAGAGTTTAAGTACAATAACAACCTTTACCATCTTCCAAGTACACATCAAGCCCCCAATCCTTAACCAAATACTTGCATACATGAGTCCAGGAACACAACGTCTTGCACAACATGCCTATGTAGCAGTGTTACATAGGCAACCAGAAGGGTTGCTCGTACTCAACTTTGTGCCAACACTAAAACCCATATTTCTCAACACAGATGTGTTCCGGAAGCATATCAAATAGAGAAAGTCCTGGAACAAAACATGCACGACATTTTGCACAAGATGCCTATGTAGCAGCGTCGTATAAGCAACCGGGTAGGTTGCTCGTTTTCAACTTGGTGCCGTGTCCAGGTGTTCTTACACCTCCTCTATCAAATAACACTTGATCAAAGTGATTACAGTTGTGTGGTCGATACCCACTCACGACTACCCAAAAATGTAGTATCCACGAAATCAATCGAGAGCGAAGTGAAATAAATACTACCGTAACGGTCTTTCAAGTTCACATCGAGCCCCAAATCCTGGACCAAATACTTGCACACATGAGTCTTCCCTTCCGCCGCAGCGAAATGGAGCGCCGTCTTGCCTCCAGCGTCCTTAACTCGCACAAACGTCTTCGTCAATCCCTCCCCAAAGTCCATTTCTTCCCCCAACTCTAATCAATCGTTTCACACAAATTTTGAAGAAAAAAAAAACATCAAACACCACGTAATCGAACACCGTGTTGACAAAACTAAAAACCAAAAAAATATAACCTAAGACCACAGGTTTTTACCCTCGAGGAGTTTGAGTTTTCCCTCAGAAGCCGCTTGGAGAAGACGGCGTTTGGGACTTTCAACTGCAAGTAACGTTACAAACAACCAAGTAAGCAAAAATATCCTCACGCATTCGTATGTACAGGCGGAGTAAGAAAACAAAAATACCACTGATTATAGACTCCATTGCCGTCAGCTCTAAAACAATGTTTGAGGGTGGAGTACAGGAGTGTGTATATATATATATATAGAAGGAAATGGGGGAAGAGTGATTAAGGGAGAGTTTGGTTGGTGTTATCGAGAGGGAGGTATTTGCGAGAATACTGGGGAAGATTTGGCAGAGAACAAACAGGGAATATAGAAGGGGATGTGTAGAGAGAGAGAGAGAGAGAGCGCGACATTCGAAAACTGGGGGTGGAAATGGCAGAGTGGGAGGCGTACGGTTAGGCGAGTGGCGGGGTGCCACGTTGTGTTGATTTGACGGAGACGTATTTTTTGTTTTGTCGCTGTTCAAGTAGCTTCGCGCGCAAGCTACGATAAATGACAAAAACAAAAATAAAAATAAAAACCGTTTTGACGAGAAATAATGAATTTTAAAAATAAATACTTATTTTTAATTATTTTTGTAAATTCATTATTCTTTGAATTAGAAGAGATTGTGAGAGAATGAACTGTTTCATAAAATGTGAAATAAGTGCTTGAAAAATAAGAACGAAGCCTTAATAAGAGAAGTAATTTTTAAAAAAAATTAAAATGACAATACTGTACTATTAAACGTGTTTACCAATTATTATGTGTTTACGTAAATAATTTTCCTACCAATATGGATCTTGTTTGATAGATCTCATTAAGATCTTTTAAACGGTGCAAAAAAAATTAAAAAAATATTTTTCATTTTCATTATATTTGAGTTTAAAATTACATTCGTTTTCCAAAAATGAAACACCAAACCCTCGGAAAATGCATCGGCCGACCGACCTAGGAAGATTCTGAAACAACATACAGATTGATAAAATACACATAATAAATTCCAAAAACAGCAATAATTCATTAGAAAATTAGTCTTGTCCAAAAATCCACCTATTAATTTTATGGTCTTAAGTCCATTTTAGAGTATCCTAGAGTAGGATAAGGTAGGATCATAAGGTTTAGGCACTTTCATAATATTTTAGGGTGCACTATTTTATAATAGGATAGAGTACCTTAAAATTTATACACTTTTATAGAGTTTTAAAGTTCACTTTCTTAATAAAAAATGACACGTCATGACACAATAAAATAAACAAGACCTACTGATAAAGTAAACAGGGCCAACACAGCCCGATAAAGATAAACAGGCCGACACAGAGCTAAACGGGCCGGGCTGTTTGACACTTCTACCCGGTAGTAACCCAAACCCGATTCGGAACATATAAATATGCCTTGGACGCATTCCAAGAAAACCCCAAACCCAAACACCTCACTCATCCCAGGGATCGACGACGGGACTCTGGGTTGTCTTCAATTCTTCTTCGCCTCTCTTCCACTGCTAGCGAACATGGTTTACGTCACATCATGGGACGATTTCGTGGAGAAATCCGTCCAGTTGTTCCGCGCCGATCCCGAATCCGTAATCCCTTCCTGCACTCACACTTCTTTCTCTCCGTTACTTGCTCAATAGATCCATATTACTGCTGTTACGTTCAATTTCGTTTGATTGTACTGATTGTTCCGTTTTCCTGATATGTTTTCACTCTTTTCTTGGTCTTCTTGAACCACAATGGGATACAGACGCGTTATACGATGAAGTACAGACACTGTGATGGTAAATTAGTGCTCAAGGTCACCGATAACCGTGAGGTACGCGTTACTTCTCCCTCATTTTGGTCCCCCTTTATGAAATTTTTTTCCCTTTTCCACAATTTATGTGTTAATTGGTGTGAATATGTTTTGGGATATCTGTACTTCATCTTAGTATTGACGGCATCAATGATGTTGTCGTGTTGTGCTTTGTTATTAGATAACTTTGAGATTGTTGGATTATTTGAATGTGACTAAGAAACAAGGGGATGCAATAACAGAGAGGAACATGGACTTCTCTGCCTGATCCAAACTGAAGATTGAGAAATACTTTCACTCGTTATTTTTTATGTGGATTATCATCGTAAACTGAAATTTACAATGTCTTGTTGACTCCTAGATTGCAATAATATTAGTATTAGTATTTTCTATATTAAACATGCTGAGATTTAGTTTGTTACCATGTAATCCATAATCGTCAGCCTACGAGCTCAATTCTTTTAGGCTTTCAGCATCTTGATGATGAGCTATAGCCAAGTCATTTTCGAAGAGAATAAGTTCATTTTTTATTTTTGTATGCTTGAGTTTGTTACAACTATGGATTCGTGATGTGGAAATCTTGAAAGCTTTTTACTAGTCGGAGCCTACTAATTATGATATTCCTAGAAGACCACATTACTTTTGGTCAAGAATGCCGTGTGGGTTTTGTGCTTTGCCCTTCAACTTTAAGCCAATTGTTTCCTTAATGTTCCCTGTTGTTTCTTTATGATTTGTTAGAATTTTTTATTGCGCGAAAGGCTGGAAGGCTATGATCCATGCTTACTTTAAGCCTATTGTTTCCTTAATGTTCCCTGTTGTTTCTTTAGGATTTGTTAGAATTTTTTATGCGCGAAAGGCTGGGAGGCTATAATCCATGCTTACCTCTTCATTATATCCTGCCGTATGGTATTGTGCAGAATTACTGAATCAAGATGTGATTAGATGGTTTTTAAAGGATATCTATAGGCAACAGTTGGATTAAAGACTGGTAATACACTCTTTAGTTTTGACAAGAATCAATATGTGAAACTGGCCAGGCCTAATGTCATTTTCCTTGTATCGTCCAAAGGTTTCACTTGAAATGCTGCAATTCTAGGTTTTTCAATCATCTTCCTTTAAATTTACATATTTTTCTCTCGTGAAGATACAATAGGACTTCGATAAAGAAGTTTGCAAACAAATCGTTGGCCTAAATTGTCATTGATTAGTTTGAAGGCTGGAAATCACTTTCAGGTATGAAAAATGCAGTCCTAGATTTAGAAGGAGAAATGAGTCTCTAATTTATAGTTCATTGTTTAGGCAAAACTTTATGTTCAAGGTGTCACAGAAACACCATAAATAATGAAAGCCCGATGCTTTTCTTTTCATTTGATATTTGCTTTCGGAGTCTAGTAGTCTTACTATTAGGGTGCTATACAGTGTCAATGTGAAAATGAGCTGTAGTGTGATGAGTGACTTGCCAATGATTTTTTGCATTTGGAAAGTTGTTGTGGTAAATAGAGAAAGCTGCTAAAGTGTTTGAAAAAGTTGGATATTATTGATCTTTTGGAACAGGAAAGTTGCATATTTCCAGTGTAAAAGCTGGAGTTGTCTGGAAGAATTAGTTGGGAGGGTTCCGCTTTGTACAAATATTTTGTGTCCCTTTAGATCCTGAATTTAGACAAAAATAATAATTGCGCTCTTTCCTAAAGCAGGTGGTTGTTGACTGTTAAGAGGAATTATATCCATGTAAGACAAAGTAGAAGGAAGCCTTCTCTATATCGCCTACTAGGGGTGTGCACGGGTCGGACGGGTCGGGTTCGGCTCCGAACCCAACCCGACCAGTCGGTTATCATTTTTTTGGGACCCGAACCCGGACCGAAGGAGGGGGGATACCCGTCCGTGTAACCGATTTTTTGGTCGGGTCGGGTTTTGGTCGGGTCCGGCCAAACCCGAAGTAAACTATATGTATTCGTTGCCTTTTGGTCGGGTCGGGTAAGAAAAAACAGAACCCCGAACGGAAAACTGATTTTTTTGGAAAAGTCTACCCGTACCCGACCGAACCATATGTTCGGCCCCGCCCGAAACCCTTCGGGTCGGGTCGGGTCGGGTTCATCGGGTCTCGTTTTTTTGCACACCCCTATCGCCTACTGTCTTTGGTTCTCTATTAATCTATTAGCTGAGTTTTGTACATAAATGCTTTCCAACTGTGGCTCAAGTCTAGTACGGCTTCCATTTTGTGTCTCTGTCCCCAACTGTAGATAAGGTAACAAATGTTTCGCTCTTGATGTTTGCCGTGCCTAGATTTCTGAGAGTTGCTCTGTTACATGCTTTCTCTTTGTTGACGTACAAACTTCTCTATATCTTTTGGTTATAGTTCTGACACGAACGAAAGCCGAAATCTTCTAGTGAAAATCTGCAGCTTTCTTATGATGTGACGAATTTTTGTGTGGAGGTTGACGCTGCTCTTTGTCCAAGATTTGTCCAGGAGATTCTCTGGAGTGAGAGTGCCCAGAGCACCCTAATTTATCTTGCAGCTAGCTTATTATATACAAATAGTGACTTACAAAAAAACATGCTAAAATTTAGATACCTACAAGTATACCAGATACTACTATACTTGTGAAAGCCCGAGTTCCTGCTATGTCTTTTTTTTAATTCTTTACTTTCCATTGGAAGTCTTGTCTTCTTTAATCAGATTGGTTTTTTTCCTTTTCTTACTAGTGTCTCAAGTTTAAGACGGACCAGGCACAGGATGCTAAGAAGATGGAGAAGCTCAACAATATATTCTTCACATTAATGTCTCGTGGTCCTGAAGGTATCTTGTTCTTTGACCCAAATTGAAGTTCGATACACGTACTGACGTACTTGTCTATGAACACACGCATTACAGTTGCTGGGAGATGAGATCCCTGAGGGGATACTAGATTAGTGTCTTGTCTAGAATAGGCCCATTATTTCACGAACACTATTATTGTCATGGTTTTATATCCAACTTTGTGCCTCTTTTAGTTCGAACAGAATCCCATTTGCATTCAATGCTCTTTTTCCCCCCACCTTTGGTCTATTATGCATGCAATATGAAATGGATAAGAACTAATTCAAGGGGCTGTACAAACCTCAACGGGATTTATTTTCCATTGGGTGTCCCAAGGTTCCCTTTGAGTTTGAGGTAAAGGCTCCTCATTTTTTACAATGTGACAAACGGGATGTGGAGCTATCCCCTTCCATTTGAAGTTACTAATTGGTGCTATTTAGACATTTTTTTAGAAATGTTTGTAAATGTTTCTTACTTCTCGTTTTCTTTTTTGCCTTTTAATCTTGCATGCTTCAATAATTCTCCTGTGTAACATCCCTATGTCCCTCCTTTCTTCAGCGGATATAACAGAAGTTACAGGAAAAGAGCAAATGGAAGTACAGCCAGCCAAGAAGGGAAGGGGAAGGAAACAATAGCATTGTTCTGGGCAAGGGGCAGGCAACAATCCCACGCCGAAAAATAGGGGTATAGGAGCACTAAAATTATGGAGATGATGCAAATAGTTTAGCCAATCATGCGATGTTGAGTATTACTAAGTATTAACTGCAAGTATGTTGTTTTTTGCCGACCTCAATAACCTTTTCATATCGTTACAACTTTTTCTGATTCGTGAATTCCCCATGGCAAGCCATCAAATGCTAAGGGATTATCTTCTCATTTCCCCACTTCTTTTCCAGGCTTAAGTTGTATTGAGCGGTGCCATTGATTATCTTCTCTCTTTGTTTCTTGTTTCATGTTTCTAACATTGGGTCTGCTTTTGTTGGTGTTGTTGCCTCAAACTATACGGTGGTTCATGTTCTTTAGAGATGATAAGAAACTCTCCATCACATTGGTAATTATTCATTGAGATTGGCTTCTCTCTGGCTGACGACGATTGGCTTCTCTCTGGTTGATGGCCGTGTTTATATATGTAACAAGCCATACTTCTTTTCTGAGCAAAAAAAAAAAAAAACAAGAAGCCATACTTCCAAGATCAAGCTTGAGTAAGCAATAATTCATGAGCTCCACAAATCTAACATGAAAGAGCTCAAAACCATTCCATTCTTTTTGTTTGTGTTTTGTATACTATTTTCGCTAGTCCTAGGCTCCTAGCTTTGATCGAATGGTATGTCATGTCTGGTGGGTTCCAAAGTGGGAGGGAGTTCCTGTGCACTTTCCCTGATGTCCACTCCCCTCGAGTTCTCATCTTTTTGGGTTTTATTGACCTCGTCGAGATGAATATCCGTTCCGAGAACCAGTTTGCTCGGACCTCATTCGGTACATGAAAAAATTGAGTTTGTGCAAGAGAAAAAATATAATGTTGAAGTTACTAACCATGTTCGGCTCTCCTTTTTTTTTTTCCTCACACAACCTTGATTTGTTGATGCATCGAATAAATGCTGATCAAACTGATTATCGGCATGGACGTTCTTCTTGATGAGTTCTTCAAGTGAACAATTACGATCAAATATTTGGGTCCAAACTGGTCCGGTATATATAAATTTTTGAATTAATTATCCAGAAAATTTATAGGTACCGACCGAAACCGTAGGAAAATCATACCGACGGCCGCGCCGGGCAGTCTCGGGCCACCGGATGGCCGATCCGAGCCATAGATATACGGAAAATAAGGTGTTTAGATCAAGCACCCTACACACATGTGATGCTGTTGATTCATGCGAGGGCCCCCTCGTTTTTTTTTTTTGGAATTTTTGAACGGCTCGGATCAATTGTTCGGTGGCTGGAGACGACCCGACGTAGCCGTCGGTACGATTTCCCTACGGTTTCGGTCGGTACTGATTGTAGGACTTTTAGGCCCCGTTCCAGAAACTTTCTTAAAAAATAAGCAGCTTATTTCACATTTTCAAACTCAAAAATAATATAAATGAAAAAAAAATTAATTTTTTTTTGCACCGTATTAAAGATCTTGATGAGATCTATTAAATAAGATTCATATTAGTAAGAAAATTATTTACGTAAACATATTTTTGAGCTTGAAATTACTTTTTTAAAAAATAAATACTTATTTTACGTTCCGAAACGAAGTATTAATTATCATTCGAACGTTTTCAAAGATACTCCTGTAAAATCTGTACTCCTAATTTACGAAAACGAGGTCAACCATTTCCACACCAGTGGACCCCACCTTCCACTCAAATTTTTTTTTTTATCGACACCACCACCTTCCACCTGGTTCCCACTAAACCCGAGCAGCGCACAATAACAGCTCCCCAGCGTTTTTCCCAACGCACAATAACAAGGAGTAGGAGCAGCAGCGTTGACCCGGCCAAACAAGACCTTGGTCTACTTACCCCCTTTGTTATTATTACTTCCATCCCAAAATGTTTGTCGACTCCACAAAATGATAACTACAAAATAGTAGTATTGTTTTTTCTAGAAAAAATTCAAATTTTTTTTTCATAAATTAAAAGAACTCAACGATATCTAATGAATTATTAAAAAAAATTTGAACACCGCTCAGGGAAACATTTTTATGTGAGTGCACAAAAAGCCTCTATGGTGTTCAACAAGCATTCCATTGGGCCATGCTGCAATCATTACAAACAATCAATGTTATTACACCACTCCAACAAGGGCCCGGCTAAATACAACTGCGAATTTACTACATGTAGCCAATTCATAAAAAAGAATTCAAAAATTTCTTTTTATGAATTGACTATATGTAGTAAATTCGCAGTTGTATTTAGCAGCACCCCTCCAACAATTGTCAAAGGAATATGGAGTAATAAAGATACAACTGGGATCAAATATGGCATTACATGTAAAGATGCTTACATAATGTAAATACGGTAAGATAAGGATCTAAGAATCGATGTGATGTGCCAACCTTTATGAACCCTTATAATTCCACATTTTGGAATTAACTTATAAATATTTGGGGACATATGATGGTTTTTTGTTAAAAATATTGTGACAAACACGTAAATGGACACAAAGAGAGTTGAAACAAAAGGTTCGCTTGGTGGTCAAGGGCTGAGACTCAAGATTTGCTCCAGCCTAAAGTCTCAGGTTCGAAACCTCCCATATACTATCAACTATCAAGTCCTTTAGGACTAGACCATACACGACTTTGGCCTGGTTTTAATTGGCCTCCATTAATAAACGATGGGATTTGTCGGGGTGCGCATAAGAAAATTATGTAAAGTATAACCAAATCATCTACATAATAAGGGAAAATGGTTTTTGAATTTTATCTCTCTATAAATCCTAACCATTGATTTATTCCATAAATCCTACGGCTCTCTCCCTCTCTCTCAAATAATATTAATTGCACAATTGTCACTAATTAAATCTCACGTTACGCCGTACCTTCAGACACGGGTAAACCCTAGTAAGTAAATGAACTATAATATTATATATTAGACAAAGATTCAAATTCAGGTTCCATGTAGTAGGAAATCCTGTATATTATAACCAAATCATAAGTAAATGGACTATAATATTATATATTAGACAAAGATCCAAATTCAAATTCCATGTAGTAGAAAATTCTGTATATTATAACCAAATCACATGTAAATGAAATATATAATATTATGCAGCATTGTTTAATACCTCAGGTGTAATCATGAATGCATCTAAGCCCAATCCACATCGAACTTGCCTCAGGTCTTGCATCTCTTCCTCTCCTTCTTTCTTGCTCAGTCTATAATGCCTCTATATGTTTCAGTTGTCTTACTCTGTTAAACATGGTAACATTTTTCCAAATTAAATCAATAAAAAACTGAACTAAGGGGGCCGAGAGAGAGAGTGCGGAAAAATTAAACCTCCCAACGACCTGAGCTAAGGTTTTAATGTAGATATTTCTAATAGTGATATTCATTTGCGGTATTTATCCATCACTGTATAATAAAATATTAACCAAACACTTGTTTAAAAACCCATTTATAGCTTTATCCAACCCCTACAAAAAATCCCCTAGATAAAAAGAACAAGGAAGAAAGCCCTAATTAGCGAAGCAGTCAAACAACTCTAATACAAGCAATCAAGCTTTCATTAATCCAATTCATTAAAAAAATCGAAATCACCGTAATTAGGGCTTTCAATGCCATCAATCTAACCCCTTTAAACAAGAAGAGCATTCGATTGTGTGGCATAGGAGAAAGAAACAAAAACACACAGAACCAAAAAAGGCATTGGCACCAACATGTATCTTTTCCAATAAGCACACCGGAGGAAGCCCCCCCAAAAAGGGGGAACCCCAAATCCCGAACCAAAACCCTAAACCAGATTTGAATAGTTACCTCATCTAACAAAGAAAACACACAGAAGAAGCCCTAAACCAGATCCCTTGCCTCTTCGCCATCGTGGTTATCGTCATCATCGTCGTTGTGGCCACCTGCGCCATCCTTACTCACTCACTCTCTCTTTCTCTCTCTCTCTCTCTCTCTCTAAAATTAAAATTATAAGCGGTAGGTGAGAGTGACAGGGCTATTCTCTCTGTTCAACTTTGAAGGGTGCTATGTGGCCAAGAGCGAAATTACAATAATGGCCATCCGGAAATCTGCTCCTTGGGCAATTGGTAAAATGGCCGAAATCAAAGGGCAAAATTGTCCCAAATTGAAATGTGCCAACCGAAAAAAGCCATTCTTTTTATTTAGGAGAGAGGAGAGGAGAGAAGAAAAGAGAATAGAGGAGGAGAGAGAGATAGGAGGAAGAGAGATTAGGAGAGCAGGATGCGAAAAAAAAGAATGTTAGGGACAAAGAAAATTAACAAAGAAGATATCATTAAAGTGTACATGAAAGGCTTAGATTCACTGTGCAGTGCATCTAAGCCGTTTATATACACTTTAAAAATATTTTTTTTGTACGTAGCATTTCTCTACGAAAAAACGAGGTCAACCATTTCCCACACCAGTGGACCCCACCTTCCACTTCTTTTCTTCTTCTTTTTTATCAACTCCACCACCTTCCACTTGGTTCCCACTAAACCCGAGCAGCGCACAATAACAGCTCCCCAGCGTTGTTCCCGGCGCACAATAACAAGGAACAGGAGCAGCAGCGTTGACCCGGCCAAACACGACCTCGGTCTACTTGCCCCCTTTGTTAACTTCGTGACGGGCTCCGTCTTAAAATGTTTGTTCAGTCCACAAACGAGAAATAAAAAATGTAATGCATTTATTCAAGAAAAAATTCAAAATTTTTTTCTTAAATTAAAAGAACTCAACGATATTTAGTAAATTGAAAAAAAATTTAAATTTTTCTTACAAATATTGTATTAATCTTACGTCCTCGTTTTGTGGGCCGGACAAAAATATAGGACGAAGGAGACATCGCGAATTACGATTTCGACAGACTTTTCCAACGGCTATACAGAGGGGCTATACCTGGTGGCCCCCACTCCACTCCGGCGGACATTTTGATAAACTGCGCCGAGGCCGGAGCGTGATGTGAGCTTCCTCTCTATATACCCTGTACTCTGTTACGAGTTTTTTTGAATCAGGCTACGAATGGAGGGATTGTAGAGAACATGGCTACAAATGCATTCATATCATAGCGACAATAGTCTAGTAATAATTAGTCGAGCAATTCCTTCTTCTGTTTTTTTCTGTTAATACTTAGAGCATCTCTAATCCATGTCTTCAAATCAGAGATACTCTATCCGTCCGGATTTAATAGCTGGAGTTTGTGTTATTTTTCAATCGATCATATTTTGAAATTTATAATATTTTATGTAATTTTGAAAATATTATCTTATAGAACTAATTGAGATTTATCAAATAAGATCCACATTAAATACAAAATTCATTACCAATTTAAAAATATAACTCATTGTTTATCCGATTAAAATTAAATGAGAGACTATTAAATCCGGACGGAGGGAGTATCAAATTTTTTTAAAGGCTTATGTAACATTTTGATATCTCCAATATGAAATTAAGCTCTTCCTCTCCAACACTTATGTCAAATTATAGAAAAAAAATACAGCTCATAACTTAAAGGGGAAAAAAAATCACTCAAACGGCACACTTTTAAATTTCAAACGGTCAGTTTTTCTGAAAATTGGCATACAAGCAAGTTGGTGTCTAAACTAGCATGTTTGGACCTCACTTTGAATCCGCTTCGCCTTCTGGCATGATAGAAGATAAATTGGTTGGATTGTAAATTGATGGAAAAAAATGTACGTGAACTTGTCTACCTCACGGAGATGCCCCTTAGAGGTCTGACTTTTGTATTTCTATATCCCCTAAAAAATTAATAATAATGCATCAAATTTAATAATCAAGCTAAACTTGCAATGGTATTTGGGGGCATATCTGAAAGCGTTGAGCTTTCTTCTTCTTTATGCTCACCAATTCTGTCAAACAAATGTATAAATAAACGTAAAAAAGGGAATAAAAATGCGAATTGAATGGCGCAGGTAACGGGAATTCAAATACAGTAAAAATTTAATGGACCGTACGTGGGGAACTCGGTGCCGCATTTCGAATCCTAAGCCCCTATCCCCAGTCAGACCGGGAGACCCTGCCAAGCAAGGGTGCTCGGCAGGGGTGCCGAGCGCATCTCGACCGTCCAAAAGTATTTTGGACGGCCCGGATGCAAAGATATCGAATGAATTTTAAAAAAAAAAGAAAAAGAAAAGATGTTTCGATCTAGGCCGTCGATTTTGACATAAACGGCCGGATTGGCCTCTCGGCACCCGCTCGGCAGGGGTGCTGCTCGACAAAGTCCCCGGGTCCATCTCTGTCATGGGATCTGGTCAAGGAGTTGAGAGAGAGAAATTCAATAGGTTTATTAATCAATTCCATAAGCGATCTACAAAAAAAGGATTAAAAATAAATGCAATAATTCGTTGATGTTATTTAAGCACATTCTATGTTTGGTGATTTACTTTATTTCGAGAAAGTCACAATCGCAAGACATAAGAATATACAGTATGGAGAGGACAAATAAATGGTTGCCGGAATTGATACAATCGAAGTTACGAAGGAATTTCAAAAGGATTGTAGGTATTTTATACACTCCGTATGTCGCTAGCTAAAAGATGAGCCCACGTTGAGAGAATCTATGTTGTTGAACGTGTGAATCGTGCGATAGAGATGTATAATAATTATTATTATTTTTTAATCGGCTGATTTAGAATTTATTTGCTTCTCTAAAATCGCGGGATTGCTTTGGCCAATAGGATTAGTAGATGTAAAAAATAATTAAAATTTTAAGTGGGTGATTGCCTGATTGTGTTAGTCACTAACATGTTTTTTTAAACTAGGTTAAAGTTGAAGATCCAAGAATTTTTCGTTAATGACAAATGTCGTTTGCAGGGAACTTCTCACAAAAAGGCCATTTGAATATAGTATGGATTTAAGTACAATTTTCTCACCGATCAAAAAAGAAAAAAGAACAATTTTCTCTCTTACCGTAAAGAAGCCACCGCCTCGCCGCCCTCTCTCTCTAACCCTAAAGAAGCCGCCGCCTCCAATCTCCCTCATTTTTCTCCCTCAGGGTTTTGTGCCTCAATGGGTGGCGAGAAATGAGGAATTTCTCCCCCTTTAAGGTTTTTTCATCTCCCGATCCTAGATCTTGGAGGTTTTCTCTCATTCTCCCTTCACCCCCATCATCCTCCTCCCCAAAATCAACATCCGCCGTCCCCTCCCCCGCCTCTTCTGCCGTGTAGTCCAACGGCTTTTGGAAGTAATGCCTTACAAGTCGTGATTGCCAGAGTCGTCCTCCCCCCGCCGAAGGAGAAGATCTAGGTTGGCAGATGAAATCTGCTCCAGTACAATAGACTCTGTCCAGTTCCATTATCTTTTTTTCCTGATTCTCTTCTTTGGTGTCCTTTACGCGGGATTTCTCCCATTTCGTGTTTCAGGTGGTTTAGATTTTAGAGCAAGATAAAGTATTTAGAAAATGCTCTTTTTTTCTTTTAAAAATATGAACATGATACTATTTTAATGACAACATATTCAACATTCCATGGCCCTACCGCCATCTCGGTAATTATTGCAAGTACGAAGACTCTCCCACCCTCATTCAATTATCCTTATCCTTTTTTTGCCAAAAAAAGAACGTTAGAAATGGTTTTTGTTTTTTTGTTTAATCTTTTAGAGGTTAAACTCTAAACATAACACAATTTTTAAAAAACACTCCTACACATTTAGCCCTTGTAAAATTAGAGCACTAATATCATTAACTCGTTATGTTGTCTTTTCGGATTACTAAGATGGGGCGAAGATGCTTAATGAAAACACTCGCACGTTATGTTCCCGATTCTTAGTGTCTTTTCGTAACAAAGAAAAAGTCTAAAAACAATCATCCAAAGTGGGCCCATGAAACTAACCACTTTCTAAGGGATATGTAGGCCTTTCGCGGTGCAAGTATAACCAAAATAAGAAACACATACATTGACTAAGGAGAGCGAACAAGTCCATCTAATATAAAGAGCAAGTCAAAAGATGTTCACCCAAAAATGAGCCCTCAAAATGGTTACTCTCTGGGGGATGTGCATGGTCGTCCTATTTGGATTTATGAAATAATTTACCAAGACATATCACATATATACCCTTTGGGAGTGCAAGTATAACCAAAATTATCCATCTCATACTAAGGGTAATACCGGCTTTTATTATGCCTCACCGTGTCTTGGAAAGTAGTTTTTGTTCTTACCATGTTTTTTGTTATTTGAAAACTTGAGACCATTAAAATGGTAAATAAATTTTGCCCCCGCCACTAGTTCTCACCGCTGATTCCTAATTTTCCCATTGTTAATTGCTTTATTGTTGCATACAACAAAATGCATTTGCTGATAGCCATAACTTATTTTTCGGACGAACCAAAAAAATAAATACTCCATCGAGATTGTCTAAAGAGAAACTAGTGCGTGCGGAAATAGTAAAAATGTTTTCTCTGAAATAAGAATTATTTTAACCACGTAATCTTTCGATAAGCCGTCCGCTTTCGCTATCGATTCTAGTCCTACACTTGTATTCTTAATTTTCATTCTCATGAATTTTAGCACCGCTAATGTAATGCACTTGTTATACGGTATTTTGAAAAGACGCTTTCACATTTGCTCTCACACATACCCGCACCTGACTCGGGAATAACAAGGTTTAAAAGGTTGTCGTTGATTATTAAACAAAAGAAAAGGAGGGCTGCTTTTCCCCCCCCCGACACCCCACCCCCCCCGGCCCCACACCCCATTTCCCATATTACCCCCTCCCCTCCCCCCATTTTACTTCTCCTGCCCCTCCCTCCTCCCATTTACTTTTTTTTTTCTTTTTCCCTCTTTATTTTCTTTTTGTTTCTTTTCGGCTGGATTTTTTTTTTTCGTTTTTTTTCTCTTTATTTCCTTTTATTCCTTCCACTTTGAATCTTTTTTTTTTTCAATTATTTTCTTTATTTGTTTCTTTTCCCATTTACCTCCCTTCTTTTTTTTTTTTGGTTAACTCAAATTCTATTTTCAATTAAGATTACAATTAGTGTTCGGGAACTAATTACGAAATGTATTTTGCAAACGACATACTAATCCAAAATACAAATGTTATATTTAGGATTACTTTTTTTTAACTATAGTACAATTTAATAAATTTGTTAACTATTATTTAGCATAAATCCTCTTAACTGATTCAGTAGTATGTTGCTTCAAATCACGTCTCTACTCCATAGGATTGCAAATGGCTGGTTTCTATTTTTTTTATAACTAAAACGGAAACGTTTTAGGGGCTTCGTAGGGGCTACTGTGCCAATGAGGGCAGTTGAGCCCCCCGGGTCCCACCTATTTTTTCATTTATTTTTTTATTTAATTACTTATACCTTATTTATTTAATTTCTATAAATACACCATTTGTATATTTAAAAATATAATTCAAGAATTAAGTGTTTTAATTTTCAATTCAGTTAAATCAGAGCAAAGATCGTTTTTATTATTATTTTATTTTAAATGGTCATAATGAATTTTTTGGTTTAAGGCCTTTCAACAAATACCCTAAGACTCATTATTTAGTTTCAAAACTCTCTTAGGGTGTCCATTGAAAGGCCTTGGAGCCAAAAATTTACTAGATCCATTTAGGATGAAATGATCAGAAAAATAACAACTTTGCACCGGTTCAAACGGATTGAAAATTGAAACACTTATTTTAGTAACTATATTTTTTAATCTATAAAGGTCAAAAAAATAAAAATAAAACAGTCGGATAAACATGATCAATTAAAACACTTTTTTTTTCTCTCAATTACTTTACAAAGCCTAAAATTAGACTTGAACCTATTATTAAAGAGAGAAAAAAATTCAAACTGGAAAGAACGAAAAGGAAATAAAATGAAAAAAAAAAAGAAACTGAAAATAAAATGAAAAAAAAAAAACGAAACTGAAACTGAAAAGAAAAAGAAAAAAAAAAACCAAACGGTAAAGAAAAAAAGAAAGAAAGAAAGAAAAGAGAGAGAGAGAGAGAGAGAGAGAAGAGAGGGGGGTAGAATGGGAAAAGGGAGGTGAGGCCGGGGGGGGGGTGTGTCAGGGGGGGGGGAATAGCAAGTCTTAAGATGGACCCACCTCGAACATTGTGACAGAGATGGCAGTTTCGGTTTATGATAGCTACTCCATTAGTACGTACCAAATTACGCCGGGTCCTCCCTCTCCCTCTCTGTCTCCCTCTCTCTCTATCTAGACTTTCGATAGTCTCTCTCTAATCTTCATCCCCTTTCCAAAATAATTAGCATTAAAAAATCATACTCCAAGTTTTCACTTTCTCCGTGATGTGAATTCTTCTCTGCCCAAGCAACAAAAAAGTCTTCTCTTTCACACCTTCGTCGAATCGCACACCCATGGCTACATTGAAATAAAAGAACCTAGGGTTTTGACAGACCACACGCTCCAACAAAGGTTCGGTCTTTGATGTTCTCTTAACCCTTCTCTATCCTTTTCTTCATTGCAGCTTCTATTTTCCTGTAAATCTATCTGGGCTGGGTTTGTCTTCTTCGATCCATTTTCGATACCCAATTCAATCTGATTGGAAATTCCAGAAAAAAATGATTATTTAGCTGTTGGGTTTCTGTTATATCTGGTTATGAATGATTGAAGATCCACTTAATCAGTAGATTTTGGTATTTTGGGGATTTTTGAGTTGTTTTTTGGTACCATAGTTTTTAGGCGGTTTTCTTTGGTTGTTTTATGGGGGGCTGGGATGGAAGAGATTGAAGAAGAGCTGGGTATTTATTTCATCGAAATCGGTTTTTGTAGTTGGGGTATTTTTGTTAAAGAATGAATAAGGATCCATCAAATCTGTAAATTTTAGTGATTTTGTGCTGTTATTGTGTTTGGGTAGATTTTAGGGTTTTCTTTTGGGTTGGTATAGTGGGGTGAGATGGAGGAAGTTGAACAAGCTAACAGAAAAGCAGTAGAGTGTAGCCTTAGAGTTGTTAGACTCTTATCTCAGCCCCAAGATCAGACTCAGCTTAGAAATATAATGGTGGAAACAGGAGAGGCTGTGTTTAGGTTCAAGAGAGTTGTTTCTCTTCTTAATTCTGGATTGGGTCACGCAAGAGTAAGAAAGGTCAAGAAAATGCAAACCGCTTTCCCGCAAAACCTCCTGCTCGACAATCCGATTCGCAGAACAGATCATCAACCCCCGCATATTAATTTTCTTCAAAACCCAATTCAAGAAATGGGTTCTCATGTTAAAAGTTCTCTCGCGTTGGGGAACCCATTGTTTGATACGCCTTTGAATGGAAAAACCCCACTTCAACTTGCTCAGCAAATACCACAGGCAAAACACCACCATTTCATTCAACAGCAGCTGCAGAAACAGCAAGAGATGATCCAGCTTCAGCAGCAGCAGCAGCAGATGAAGCAGCAAGCGGAAATTATGTACCGTAGAAGTAATAGCGGGATCAATCTGAATTTTGATGGCTCCACGTGTACACCCACGATGTCATCCACCAGGTCTTTTATCTCTTCATTGAGTGTAGATGGGAGCAGTGTGGCTAATTTGGATGGGAGTGGCTTCAATTTAATTGGTGCAGCTGGCTCTTCTGGTCAAAATCCTCACCAACACAAGCGAAGGTGCTCTGGAAAGGGAGATGATGGAAGCACGAAATGTGGGAGTAGTGGTAGATGCCACTGCTCAAAGAAGAGGTTGACTTTTAATTATAAAGATTGGTCTCGCCTAGCCAATTTGTTATGCTCCTTAGTTATTAATTCCTTCCATTTGCTTCTTTTTGTTTGTGTTATCAAAGCAGGAAACATAGGGTGAAGAGATCAATAAAGGTACCTGCGGTCAGTAGCAAGCTTGCGGATATCCCTCCCGATGAGTATTCATGGAGGAAGTATGGACAGAAGCCCATTAAGGGTTCTCCTCATCCCAGGTATGTTCTTTTTTGTTTTACTAGACGCCTAGTAGTTTGGCTTGCTGCTGGTGTTGATGACTGTGAGATGCATATTTTTTCTTCTTTCTGCTGTCAATAGATTTTCCACTTTTAGTCTTGACTCTTGATGTCTTTTGTATCTTGTATGTGGATGGTAAGCTTATGCCCCAATCCCTCCCCCTTCGCTTACCAACTCACCCATTTCACAATGACATGATTTCTTTGCTTCTTCTCAAGTAGATACTGTATGTTGCTGCTAACTGACAAACTGGTGTCATAGTTGATTTGGGTATGTACTACAGAATCTAGACCAGTTTTTCAACGGCAAACATGTCAAAGTAGGCTCTTTAATTTACTTTTTGCAATATTTGGATCATGGTGGTATGTTGTATGTTGATGATGAATATGCTTATACGTGTACTTGTTAGTTTCTAGCCTCCTACAATTGTGGGGTTCGTTTGAACTTCAAGTTTGACTATTTTAGGAACTTAATTAAGCACTCTTTTTATTTTTGTGCAGGGGATACTATAAATGTAGCAGTATGCGGGGTTGCCCTGCAAGGAAACATGTGGAGAGGTGCTTGGAAGAACCCTCAATGCTTATTGTAACTTATGAAGGAGAGCATAACCACCCGAGATTACAACCACAAACCTAGAGGATGGCTTCGCAATGATTAGTTTCATGTTGGATCCAGCAGCACTCAATCATGATTTGCTTGGATCGCTCGTGTAGATACTTTTTGTCGTTTAAGCTTTAGATGCATGTGGAACAACTTTCTTGTATTCGGGAATTGGCACCGTGAGGCAAGCAGATTTGAAGCATGTCCAACAGAATTCTGTGAATTCTAACTGAATGATTGTGAGAACAGTCCTCATCGTGTATGGCATTCTCTCCTCTCTCAAACAGTTTAGGTTTTTTTTTTTTTTCGTCCATGGATTTTGGTTTCGATTATCAGAAATGTAACCTGGGTTTCTCTGGTGCTGCCTTTTAAGTACTCTCTCACATTTCGACAGAGGTTTCCATTTTAGAGAACTGCTCCTCGTATATTGATATTACTGGGTTAGGAATTCTAAAAGTAGGTGCACGAGTGATGAGTCCAATGGGACTGTTCCTTACTCCAATTATGTTTTTTTTTTGGGCTTGGAGAATCCTTTTTAGCTATTAATCTGGTGATGTGATTAATCGTTGTTGTCATTTACTTTTTTTATCGACGAGTCTGCGTGGAAAGGGATTTCTGCAATTTATCTTCCTCAGTTGACCAAAATGGGGGGCAATCAATTTTGATATTCTGTTTTTGATTTTTTTCCCTTTGTTCCATTACTGCGTGGGCTTTTCTGGAAGGAGAACAAATCCAATTCCAGAAAGTATTTGAAATGAATTCATTCCATTAGTATCCCTTACACTTCCGGGCGAGTTGTTTTCCCAAGTGAAAGTAGTGGAACAGATACTGCAAAGAGGTTTTTTTTTTTTTGGTTCTTTACTTCTCATTTACTTATGGCGTCTGAAAACTGTAAAGTCCGTGCTGAAACCATTGAACCTCTCTAACCAAACCAGGTTTCGAATGTTCTGTTTTTGTTTGATTTTTGTGTTTGTCAGAATTTTTTGCTCAACTGTTTCGGTTTTCCAAATTCTCTAATTGCGGGACCGGTGTGGTGTTTGATTTGTAGTACCATCGAACCAATTCGATGCCTGAAAATTTCTATCAATGCCTTTTTTACCCACTCGCTACTTATTTCATTGAATTGGTTAGGCAGTTGTGGTTGATTGAACTGGTTAGGCAGGGGCCTGTTGTGCCCACACCGCAACTGCCCATGACGTGAGTCAAATAGGGTCTACTCCTGCTCGTTAAAATTAATCCGAGACATTTACCTTTTTGCTTGTCAATGTCATTAGATCTCATTTGTTTTGAATAGGCGGCGTTAAAATTAAAGGTAATGTATTATGAGAAAATGACATATCTCGTAAAGCGAAAAATAAGTACTTAAAAAAAATCTTGGCAAAACGAAGATAATTTGAGCCAATTTTTTTTTTTAGTGATCTGAATATTGCTCCTATCATGTAGTTGACAAATCAAATTTTGTAATCATAGAATGAATGCATATATCATTGAAACTCCAACTGTCAGTTTTTCGAGCAATTTGTTTTAGCATCTTTATATGCCAAATCCCAAATAGAGCTGGTTTTTTACACACGAATTTGATCACTAGCGTCAACTCAATAGTGAGGATCACAAGAAGAGCATAGAAGAGCACGGAGAGACCAAGAATGGAGAAGAAGTTCTCCCCATCTGAGATTGGGGTAACACAAATCACCAGTCTGACAGTGAAAAACAAATCAAATGGTGGGGTCTTTCATTCAGCGGACACGAAGCCCCAGCCCACCATTACAGCAAGCAATAACTTGGATAGTCCGTTCGTATAGCAGAAATGATAGACTCAAGATCGTCTGCACTGAAAATTCGGTGCACTCATGTACCAAGTGATTTGAGATTCTGATCCTGCGGCTGAACATCAAAAATTTCGGTACAGAGGACGTTTGGCTGAAACTGACAATGTGCACCTAAAGCTTCGCTCCCAAGCACAGAGCCACTGAACCCTAATTGGGGCCACCAACAAACCCGTTTTGTTATTGCACACTTGAGCTAAAAAATTCATCATCTTACATGAGTCCGTGGTCAAAACTGGAGAAAGAGGAATACAGGATTTCAAAGCATCTCTTCATTTTTATTACTCTAGTAACAAGCAATGGGTAGAAACTGTGCCAACTACACTAGCACATGCTCACATGGTTACAAAAGGGCATTAGTTTGTCACCAGTTTGGAACCGAACTGCACCCCTCTCACCGAACCTCATCACATGAATGATCAAAATCGTTCTTTTTTCATGCTTCGTCATCCATATCGGGCCTCATCACACGAATGATTAGAATCGTTCCATTTTTATGCTTCATCGTTCATCTTTAAACATCAGCACATAAATTATTCCTGAAAATAAAACAATACGACAGAATCAACACAATTACATGGTTTCCTCGAATCTATTCTAAAAAGAAAATATGATTTTGAGGATACACTTCATGTTCGGAAACAAGTTTTATCTAACTAGTTAGCCAAAATTATGATTGATTCAATTTGTTCACGGAGAATCAACACAGAAAAATCTGTAAAATTAATGAGGCTCAAGGAAAGGTAAATATTTAACGATAACTAGTAAGATGACTTCGTGCAAGGCGCACAGTCTAGGCCCATTACAAAAACAAGTAAGCTAGAAGAAAATAGTTAAAACTTTCAAGTTAAGTTCGTTTAGCTAGTCATCTTATTTACTGTATAACATGGTATGGCAATTTACTTGTTTTGTTTGCTTATAGTAGCAAATTGCTAGTTTTTTCAGAAAAGAAAAAAGGCAATTTCTTGATCGGCATTTAACTAAATTGGTGAAATGATGATTCTTCAAGGGACATTTTTTACAATTATTAACAGAAACTACGTTGAAATGAGGGTTCAAGAGACTCACCATTTCATTTCACTGTTTTACATTCTCTTCCCATAATTTCACTGTGTCACACTGTTTTCTATTGTTTTTTGAATTTAGCATAACACCAAATTTCCTCAACTGCACCACAGTTTTCACTTGCTTAGTTCTACACCTTGTAACCATTTCTTACACGAGTTGTGAGACAGAAAAAACTTCATCCTTACAAGTTCGAAAAACCCAGAGGCTACTCCAAGTTCAAATGCCCACATACAATCCCTCTAAATTCTCGTGTCTATAGAAATTCCGGAGCATTCTAGTGTAGTCTAGATGTTTCCAGAAATGTCCGGAGAGATCCGGAAGACTCCTGAAAATTCCAAGAGAGGTGGCGATGATTTTTAACATGGGCTCGTTACTTGATGGTGTTTTGTTTTCACTGTCGGATTTCTTAAAAACAGATATGATTACAAGATTGGTAACACAAATAATTTTATTTACAAACAGTTCACAGTACAAGCTTTTGAGTTTTTAGGGTACTTAAAAAATTGAAATTCCATGTAACTATTTGATGAATCTATTGAATCAAATTCAAAAACTTGTGACAACTATAGCTCTAACATCGTAAACAAGATGCAATGTTTTTCCTTTTAACGGGGTTTCTTTTGTTTTTCCAATACGGTGTGTTTGGAATTTGTGGAAGGAAAAAGAAAAGAGAAAGAAAGTGAGAAAGTTATTACAAGGAAAATGTAATATCTTTCTTTCCTTAATTTCGCCGTAAAAAAGGAAAGACTAAAATATCACTTTCCCATGTTTTGGTTTAAAAGAACACATCAAAGAAAATGACTACATAAAACCATAGATAGAAAATGAGTAAAAAAAAGGAAAGGAAGAATAATATTCAAGTTGTTTTGTCTGGATTTCCTTCTTCCCCATTGGAAAAAAAAAAACCAATAAGGAAAATCATTATAGTCCTCTACTTTCACTTCCTTTTCCAGAGTTCCAAAGACAACCTAATTCTCTTCGAATCATGTTATTATTATCAAAGTTTCCTCACCTAAACGACACTAACTAGGAGCACGTGCGGTGATTCAGATCCAGGAGTGAGGTATCCAGAGGCCTTGAAGCCAAGATGAAAACAGGATGTAAAAGTTACAAATCCATGAACCCATCAAAGATTGCCTTTTTATTTATTTGTCACATCTAATATCGCTTGGAAAGTGAAAAATAAGGCTGTGAGCTAAAGACAACACAGTGCAACCCATTCTAATACCAGACCAATTTGTACTAAGTGGGGTGGGCCGCCGCCAGTTTCAATCAAATTTAGTAAATATAATAGTTAATTCGAACTGTATGGTTTAAGCTTCTTTCTGCTTCAAAGACTAGTATATTCCCATCATTGAAGAAAAGAAGACAAAGCGCGTAAAAAAACAATAACCCAGTTTAAGATAATCAGTAGACGTGCCACAGACATGCAAAATATACTTTGAGAGGACTATGAACCTGGAGAAGCGGGTGACACTGATACCAGGTCTGCCACGATTTGGAGGCTTTGTAAGAGATTGAGAACCCAGGAAATTCAGCCTTGATTTCAGCCTTTTTGAATGTCTTCCATTGTAACCCAATGACGCCGCAGGAACTACGATCATGTTGCAATTGATGTGTTTTAACTAGCTCCAGTTATTCCCCAGGAGGAACCTTCAGTTTCTGTTCCAAATCAACAGAATATAACTAATACCATCAATAGACACAGGTCATATAGTTTTCTTTCACTTTACCAATGTCTAGTATCATCAATAGCCAAACATGAACAACATTACAAGTGACCAAGTAAGTTTGCTAATCAATGTCCAAATATTAGTGGGGATCAATGCCATTAGATCTTTAACTAAATTCAGCTGATCTTCTGTTAAGCAAAATATGCCAACTGTTTGTGCAAACACATGCTAAACTGTTCTGAGCTGCACGATGATTGCAGCAAGTACAACATAATGACATGATTCAGTCACCTGAAAATTTGCGGTATTTGAAGAAAGTCACTCGCAACTTAACCACATAATATGGTACCTGATACAGAAAAGAGTAACATTACATCATCATGAGTGGAAGAATGCAATCAGATTAAGAAAAATATTAAACAGGCAGATATGTGATATAAAGGATAAAATAGGCAGGGAAAGTTCATGTACATGATCCATCCTCCTTCCAAAATTTCCACATATGCAAGTCTCTCACTATTACAGAAGTCCAAAAATTCTAGGGAAAGAGGAAGCCAAATAAAACTTTATAGAATGATGTGCTTCTCTCTCTAACCCACGATAGAGAGAGAAGCTCCTCCTCTCCAGCTTTCTTTTTAAAGTTCTTTCTTTGCCTAATATTTTGTGGTGCACACATGCTAGATGATTATACAGGTAAGATTTGGACTTGGTTAGTTTTCCATATGGTTTTTCTTCGAGTATTACCCCAAACAATTTGACAGTCTTAATTACGGGCATCAAAGGGAACTGCAGCATGAACTTTTGGCAGTTGGCCAATTGGATGGGCTCAAACCCAAAGAATGCCTAAGATTTACTTGGTCACCACGGTTGCTTAGCCACCAAAGTTTCATTTCCCATAATCAAGTGATCTAATGGCCTGCTTTGGAAGTTGGTATGATACATATCACAGCCTATACTTGTCATGTGTCATGGATTTAAGACCTTTGATGCAATCAGTAGATTCTCTCCTCCTTTTCACATTATGGGTCATCTCTTTCGTTCACTTCTCTTTTTCACATGATTAGACAGCATATTGTCGCAACATAATAAACCCAAGACAGGAGTATCATAACTGAAACAACATTATCAGAGTCAAACTTGAAGAAATTCTAATAACCAACGAGCATGATAGTATCAAAGTATCCAATGAGCAAGCTATTAATCGTGACAAAGAAACTATCATTATATCTGTAACAAAGGCTAAGTATCAGTTATAGCAACAAGGTATAAGGCACAGCCATAAGAGGGCACAACATTTGCCTAAGCAATTAGCCACCCAAGGAAGCAAAGTAAATCTTCACTGTTGGAAAACAGTTTTGGTAAAAGTTTATTACAGTGGCCTGAACAACTACTCCTGGTATACCCACCAATAGCATTGTTTTCTATACATGGAAGCAAACACCCTGTAGGTACTACCAGACCATTTCAAAAGCCTAACATTTCAAAAGCACTAAACAAACAAAATGTAAGGGGGACATAAGACCATGGGGCACAATTTGGTATCCAAATGGTGGAGTACGTAGTATTTAAGAAGTTATCATGGCTTAAAAGGAACTTCTACGGAACAATAGCACTAAGTCATGTGTATCTCATGATAACCAAACAACATCCAGTCTATTGGTAAAATCAAATGATGAAGGAATGGGAGGAGGTTTATTTAACAGCAAAACCTCCAGCAAAAGAATGTTACAAGACAGTAAATGTCGTGAAACCAGCACACACACACACACACACAAAAGAGCACTTCCAAACACCTGGCATGAACTAACCGCTCCAACAGAATTAATGGATCCCCAAAATAAAATCACCTTTACACACGATTTCAAAAGGTAAGTACCTCAAGATTTTCGACAATTGCCCAACTACAATGATTGCGATAAGTGTCCACATACCACCATAAAACAGATTGACTTGAAGGAAATCAGAAGCTTGATTAGAAGAGAAGGGAAAGAAGATGCAATACAAAAATGGAAAAAAAATGACGGGCAAATAAATTGATGCAAACCTTGCCCAAATAAATAGTTCACCAAAACGAAGCGCAAGATCATGTGTGTTAACTCTCAGGCCAAGTGGCCAAATATGGCTTGCACTACCATATTTAATTAAGGAAGTACCCGAATTTTCTACCTTCCCATATAAAAGTTCAACACAGAGTCAAACAACTGCAAATCTAACAATCCAGAAAGCATAGGTTTATAAACAAAATTCCAGCTACCTACACTATATGTAACGAAGGTGAACACCACTTACAGCCTTTCAAAATTACTTGATCATAGCCATGGGCTTTCACTTCGAACCTCGTTGAAACTTAAGATCGTGTTAATTGACAAATGCAAAAATTGATAGACAACAATACCGAGATTGAGAGCCCAGCTACATAATGTCCAATCATTTCAGCCTTGATTGAATATCTTCACTTCGTAAACCCCCCTGATGCAAACACGCATTTCAGGAACTATCTGTGATCATGGTGAAATCGATGGGTCTTAACTAACTCTGTCTTTTCCTCTGGTGAAGCCCCCAGTTTCTGTACCAAGCTAAAACAATGTTACTAATACGCTCCATATAACTTCCTTTCACTTGAACAATGTCAATAAACTTAATACATACATAGAAAAACATGAATGTCATTACAGGCGACCGAGTGAGCTTGCACATCTATGTGAGACCATCTTTAAATATCAGTAGGGATCAACCCTAAATCTTTCACAAAAATTCATGTGATCTTCTGTAATACAGAAGATTTTAACTGCGTTTCCACAAATAGATGCTAAACTGTTCTGGCCCTTCTGGGCTACACAATGATTTCAAGTATAAATAGTGGCATGCATATGTCACCTCAAAATTGTTTTGTTGTGAGCTTATTTTGTGGTCAAGAAAGACATTCTCAGCTTAACCAGAGAATGGGTAAGGTTTAGACTTGGCTACCTATCCATGAGGTCTTTCTTCTATATCATATCACAAGCGTCAAGGGAACTGGCCCATGAACTTTTGGCAGTGGACTAATTGAATGGGCTTGACAGGAAAGAATGCTCCAAGTCTTAACCAAATATTGGGTAACCAAGATTTACTTGGTCACCGAGGTTGCTTGGCTACCACTCATCACTTTCGTTCTCATCTCTTTTTCACGTTATTAGACAAAATACCAAGGTAACATAAAAAATTTCCAACAAGACAGGAATTATCATAATTGAACTACAATGTTCCGGGAGGCAAACTTGCAGAAATGGTAACAAACGCTAATGTAACAGATTGAGGCATTTATATTGCCGACAAAAAAGTAACCCAGTATCCAAAGAGCATAATAGATATTGAAGGCACCCTGTCAATAAAGAAACAATTATACCTGTAATGAAGGCAGTTATTGTTGAAAGCAAGGTCAAAATGGCGAGGGAACTACATTTTCTAGGCTTGTAAGAGATTGAGAACCCAGCAACATAATGACCAATCATTTCACCCTTGATTTCAGCCTGATTGAATGTCTTCCCATTGTGAAACCCAATGAACCACCAATCACTTCAGGAACTATGATCATGTTGCAGTTGATGGGTCTTAACTACCTCCGGTTTTCCCCAGGTGGAGCCTCCAGTTTCTGTTCCAAGTCAACACAGAATATTGATACCCATGTTAATACCATCAATAGACATAGTTCAGACTCACTTTACCATGTTAACACCGTGAATAGACACTAGTGATCGTGATTATAAGTGACTGAGAGTTTGCGCAACTTTTTGAGACAATTCCACAATATCAGTACAGATTATACCAGTAGATCTTTGAGGGGTTCGGTTTCAAACCCAAAGAATGCTCCGAGTCTTGACCAAGTACTTGACTGCCAAGATTTCCTTGGCCACCAAGGTTGCTTAGCTACCAAAGTTCTGCTTCCCACAAACAAGGGATGTGCTGACCTGCTTTGAAATCTGATACATACTCGCCTATACTTGTTATGTGTGAAGGTGTTTACACCCATTTTTGGCCAAAAATCAGGAAATGGATTTACGGGTTAAAAGGTAGCCTCGAGGGTCGAGGCCCTAGCCTTGAAAGACCTTACGACCAGTTGCCCACGAATTAGGGCCGGTTCTTAAGAAATGATGGGCCTTCCATATACGCCTAAATCAGTCAAAGGCCTAAGGCTTGAATCAGTCCACCAAGCCTGAGTATTTCGTCCAGGCCTAACCCAAATCCCTAGAAGTAACAAAGGCCTAAGAAATGGGCCCAAATTGGTAAAAGCCTTGGTTTTCTCACCAGGCTTGGGCTCAGAAGGCTTACATTGGGCAAAGGCCCATGATTTACCAACAAGTTCAGGCCCAATTGATGAAAGGCCCACTACTTTAAGAGCATCGTTAAAGCCTTTAATGAGCAATTAGGGGGCCTTAAACTGCTCACAAGTAGCTCAAAGGCCTTTCGCAGCTCACAAGCAGCTCAAAGGCCTTACGCAGCTCACAAGCAGCTCAAAGGCCTTAAGCTGCTCACAAGTAGCTCAAAGGCCTTAAGCTGCTCACAAGCAGCTCAAAGGCCTAGAATATTCCTGATAGGCAGGTCTGGGTAAGCTGCTCACAAGCAGCTCAAGGTCTGAACTGGTGGGACCCCATTCTTCAGCATGAAGCAAGGCTAGAGACAGGTGGCGCACATGCAGCCCTTGGAGCTGTTGGTGAATGATTCATGCAGACCTAAGCAAGCTGCTCACAAGCAGCTCATCCAGGTCTGGTTAATCCTTTGTTTCTGGATCCTTCTTCCGTGAAAGATGAACCTCAGAGGATTTAGAGGGCCCACAAGTATGCAAGGTCCAATAAAATGATAAGAAAGGCCTGGTGAAGTATTGGTCTGCAGCTGTGGTGGGCCCGGAATGGCCTGGATACTGCAGAAACTGAAATTTTCTTTGCCTTTTTTCAAAGTTATATGCAGAAAAGAAGGATTTTTCAAGCCTTTGCCCTTTTCTTGGAGTAAAAGGCACATTTTGTTCAGATAGTAACCCCTCATTGGAGCATTTCGAAGCTGCTTAAGCTCAAGCCTCTGATAGAAGGCCATGTGGCAGCCATGCATTGGAGCATTTTGAAGCAGCTCAAGGCCTGTAGCTCCTATAAATCACAGTTTTGAAGGCCTTGGCAAAGGTCCACAACCATCAAAGCCCATGGCTTATCCAAATTTCATTTCATTTATCTTTTAACTATTTTTATCTTTCGGTCCCCGACCATCAAGCCCACGGCTTATGCATATTTACATTTCAATTATCTTTTATCTTTAGGTCCCCGACCAATCAAGCCCACGGCTTACCCAATTTATCTTTCAATTATCTTTAGTTTCCCGTTCAATCTAGCCAAGCCTAGATTTTATTTCATTTCCTTGTAATCAGACTTTATTAAACCGTTAATGAAGTCCTTTTATTTCTGTTTTAGGCCTTGCTCTACCTTTCTTTCCATTTTTTCACACGATTAGGAAATTTTAAGTCCTTAGCCCGCAAAGGCAAGCCCACGGCTTATCTAAATTGCATTTCAATTATCTTTCAATTATCTTTAGTTTCCCGTTCAATCTAGCCAAGCCTAGATTTTATTTCATTTCCTTGCAATCAGACTTTATTAAACCGTTAATGAAGTCCTTTTATTTCTGTTTTAGGCCTTGCTCTACCTTTCTTTCCATTTTTCACACGATTAGGAAATTTTAAGTCCTTAGCCCGCAAAGGCATACCACGAACCTCTTCACGGTCTCCACCCTTAGGCCGTGCACTTTCGTCCAGTTAGAAGTCAGATTAAGGCTTCCAGGCCTTGATACGAATTTGGGCAGCAATCCTGCCCTGGCACGCCCGCATCAGGCCTAGAACTGCACTACTCGTTGTTCCTAGGCCAATTGTTACATTTTCGGAAGAAACAGAAGGATCAAAGACCTTTGACGAAATCGGTTAGATTAACTTCACCTTTTAACATTACTAGTCATCTCTTCTGTTCACTTCTCCTTTCCACAATATTAGACCAAATATCAAAGCAACGTAATGATTTCCCAACAGGACAAGAGTTTCATAATCAGAATACAAAGTTGTCGGACGCAAACTTGAAAAAATTCTAGTGAACATTAACGTAGGAAGGTGAGGCATTTTTTCTCCACAAACTTGGAAAGAGATTATATTACCGGAAAAAAAATATCGAAGCATCCAAAGAGAATGATAGTAATTGAAGGGACCCGGACAATGGCAAAAACTGCTATACCTGTGACGAAGGAAGCTCTTGTTTAAAGCAACGCAGGATAAGGCAGAGTCAAAACGGGGAGGGACTACATTTGTCTAAGCAATGAGCCAACCAAGGAAGCCAAGTAAGTTCTCAACATTTGGGGAACAGTTTTGCAAAAAGGGTTATTGCAGTGGTCCGAACAGCTACTTCTGTGCAGTTCCGTCTCAAACACCCTTTAGGTACTACACGACCATTTCAAAAGCCAAACAATTCAAATGCACTAGACAAACAAAATGTATGGGGGCCCTAAGACCATGGGCACAATGTGGTTTCCAATTATTCAAAATATTGGAGTTGTATTTTAAGACGTAATCATGACTTCTACTGAACAATAAGACGATTGTAACAATGAGTATCTTATGATGACTAAACAACAACCAGTCTCTTGATCCAATCACATGAACAAATCGGAGGAGGTTTGTTTGATAGCAACACCTCCAGCAAGAGAATTTTAGAATCCCTTTAAAAGACATAAAACAGACACACACAAAAAAACACTTCCAAACACTGGGCATGAATTAACAACCCCGGTAGTATCAAACTATCAATAGATCCCCGAAATTAAACAACGTTTACCCAAAATTTCAGCGAAAAAAAATCAGTAACTCAAAAATTCCACAATTGCCCCGCTAAAGTGATTTGCCGATAAAATGACCAAATACAACGATAATGCAGATTAATCAGAAACCAAAAAATCCAATGCAGCTTCGTGGCACATAAATTCTCTGAGACATAGCCCAAAAAAAAATTTCGCCAAATCAAAGCACGATTCTCGTGCGTGGTAACTCTAAAGCCAGCTACGGCTTGCACCGCTGACTGCAGTGTGTAATTAAGGAAGTACCAGAATATTCTAGCTTCCCATAAAACACTCCAACACAGCATCAAACAACTGCAAACCAAACAAGTGACAACACATTCAACATGGCATTCTAAATTCCAGATACCTACACTAGACGCAACAAATTGTGAACCCCATTTACAGCCAGTGGTAGAGCTATTGTGGGGCCAGATGAGGCCCAGGCCCCAAACATTTTTTTATTTGTACGTATAGTTTGCCTAATTTTGGTAGATATTTGTAAAAGGATTATAAACTTTCAACCATACTTAAAAGAGTAAGAACAATTTTCGTGTTCAACACATTAAATTTTCATCTTGAACACAATAAATTTTCAACCATAACTAAACAATACTCGAGATCAATTATTCAAGTAATTGAAATCGTTCCATAAAAACTCAAATTACCAGATTTAATATCGCAAAAATAACCGTACGGTACCCTATTATTTTCATTGTTTGGCCCCCTTAGACTTCGATTCTTGGCTCCACCACTGCTTACAGCCTTTCAGAGCGAACTGCTTTCGCTCCGAACCTCGTTGAAACCTAAGCGTTAAATAAGTATAAACCTATCGAGAACAATACAAAAGCTGATTCCATAAAAGAAATACACAAGCATGCATTAGTACATGTAAATATGTATACACCCTCGCCACATTCGATGGGAACATGTCAAATTCAAGTTAAATACGACTCATACGAACAAGGCAATGAGAGATGACAAGTGAACGTATGGCGGATACGAGGTCTTACCAGAGACTGCTGTCTGGAGGTCCAAAACCCTAGCCGTTGGGATTTCGTCAATCGGGATTTTGGTAACGAACGGTTTAGGGTTTAAGGATCAATGCACAGTATTTATATGCCAGCTGCGGTCTGGACCCGACACTATTTGGCGGGAGTCTAAAAATCACAGACTCGTCCCGAAAATAGCAAGCCAATTGGTTTTTTGCTTTTTGTTTTTTTTACTTATATATTAAAAAAAACTAATTTGTTATTTACGCGTCAATTTTTTTTTGTGAATTATTAGTTCGACGCGATGAATTGAAAAAGTAAAAAATTATCGTGTAAATCTAAAAAAATTGAATAAAGACGAAAAAATTAATTTATTGACTTATTTTTGTCTTTATTAAAAAAAATTGAATTTCAATGATAATTTTTTACTTTTTAGATTCATCTCGTTATGATGACACAATAATTCACAAAAAAATAAGTCAATTGACTTATTTAGCTAAAAAAAACTCTAACTCTAAGGAAATTGACGGCCACGCGGGCCCAGTTTTGTCCGCACGGGATGATCCAAGCCATTCAATAATTTTGAAAAAAATAAAGAGCAAGTGAGCTCTTGGAAAATTAGCTCAATCTGAATAAACGGCTCAGTTTTTTTTATGGGCCCAATTGATTTTTTTTATTATTGAACAGCTTGGGTTATCTGTGCGGGACCGAAAATGGATCCCGCGTGGCCGTTGGTTTCCCGTCAGTATCCGTAGGGATCTGGATCCTCTGTGAGGATGGTGTGAGAATTTTCATGAAATCCAGATCGTCCATCTTAATGATCAATAGTCCGGATTATAAACAAAGTTCCGGGGGAGAGGAATCTCACAGAGGATCCAGATCCTTTCCGTGGCAGCTTTGCTCATTCCCAGCTGTAGATTTCATTTAGATTTTCCCAATGAGATGCCCAGCTGGAAATTTATTTTGATTTTTCCCATTTATGAGATGCCTAGCTGGAAATTTATTTTGATTTCCCCATTTATGAGATGCCCAGCTGGAATTTTACGGGTTATATAAATCCTATTTAAAGATTAAGGTCTGACGTCGATTATGTAAATAGTTTGGATTTCCTAATAAATGTGGGATTTACGTCAAAATCCCGGAAAAAGGATGGAAATAATCTTGCATTTTAACTACTCGAGTAAAGTACAACAAAATCTGGCCGCCAGATTACGTTTGTGCCCAATCCTACTTTTGAGACACGTCTCCAACACGGTTAGAGCCATTCCATTTTTTTTTCTGATGAAAAAAACGACTTTTATCTCCCAATATTTAATGGTTTAAATTTTCTTATTAAATTTGTGTTATTTTGTGATTAAACTCTCGATTTGGCAAGCAGAATCTCGATAGTAAAAAATATTACAAATATAAAAGAAAAATCACAAAAGACAAAATGAATAATTCCAATATTTTAATAAAAAGATAAATAACAATTTGCCGATAAATACTGGTGTTAAATAATAATTGATTTAATCCAAACGCGTCCTTAGGTAAATTTCAAAATAACGCAACTCCGATGAATGCAATGTAATTCAAAACTCTACAAATTGGAGATGCGGCTCTCAAACGACTTAAAGAAACGATGAAAATGATTTTGGAACGATAAAAATAAAAATAGTCATAGTGAATTTACTTCTCATAATCGCCCACCCTTTGCTCCTCCTTCTCTCTTCTTTCTCTCTTTAAACTTTCCAGAGCTAGGGTTCCATTTGGCATCTTCCACCTCCACCCTCCCCTTTTTCTCCTCTTCCTCTACACCTCTCTCTCCCCTCCTTCCGGCGCCGTAGACTTCGGATCTCCCACATCCTTTCCAGCTTCGTAGTTTTCAGCCCAAGCGATCTCGGCGACGTAGCTCAGCTCTAGCAGCTCATGTGTCGTGGTGTCTTCCACGGCGAGCTCGGATCTGGTTCATTGTGATTCGGAGGCAATCGTGCTCTTTTGGCTTTCAGTTGGTAGGTAATAATTAGGGTTTGTGGAGGATTAGGAGATAGTCTATTTTTTAGGCCATTTTTTTGCCTCTTCTTCTCTGGCGAGGTGGATTTTTGTCCCAGTCTGGTCTCTCCAGATCCAGTGGGTGTTGGTGGTGGGTAATATGTATATATTTTTTGTTGTGTTGTGGCCGCTGGATCTCGTTTTCGGTAGTAATGTTGTGGTGTGGTTGGTTGTTGTTGGTATCTATTGTCTGGTTTTGGCCGCTTCCGGTTCTGCGGCCATTGATCAAGTTTTTGTGGTTTGGTCTCTATCTAGACTAGTTTTACCAGATCTTGACTTGTGTGCTTGCAAAGAGGTCTGGTTTGTTGTGGGTTGTTTGGTCAACTACTGCGCTCGAAGTGCCAGCAGAAACTCGCACTTGAGCATCCCTTTGCAGCTGTGAGGGATTCGTCCCTTACGCCGTAAATGCCAACATTAGCCATTTAAAGGACCAATCTAATGGTTTGAGCTCTAGGTTGCTCATCTGCCGATTCTAGGATGGACCCTACGTCGCATCGCGCTTGTCTGCTTTTGCAGTAATGCGTCTTTGTGCTTGAATGCCCATTTGTGATTTTGCTCATTTTCCTAATTTTCAGTAGATTTAGCTCTTATTGACTGTTATGATTATTTCATGTAAGTGCCGTTAGCCTTATTGGAATGACATATGCTATTGATCAAAAGAAAAACTATATTTACTTCTCATTATACAAGTTACTCCATATCCAAGGAATACAAATTACGAGCAATTCATAAAATCTGGTTGAGTTGCAAGTCATGTGCAATTCAAGGCAGTGATGGTACGTTTCATATCATATATAGAAGTGATATATGTGTAAAGCTCCTACTTCTAATTTATTAGGAACACCGTGACATGATTGCGTGTGTTTGTTCATGTACATGAATGTATAAATGGTCTAGACATGGCAGCGTCGTCCTTAAGATAGTTGAACGCCCTTCTCATAGTCAACTTAAAGTATGAGAATTGTTAATATGGATTTCCAGTTTGTTCTTTTGATTGTGTAAAAGACATAGAAAGTGATTCTAGCAAGAAAGAGTCATGGAATTGTCAATTTGATAATCCTAACCTACCATGCCACATCATCGTAAGAGTTTGTTATTTGCTTCGTTCCTTATCAATGAGCATTTAGGACACGATAAATTTGGTTGCATTTTAAATATCGCCCCAATGATATCATCAATCATCAAGTACACTCAACTTCTAATTTAACAAATGTTAACATTTATTTTGTGCCCAATTGAGTATTCAACTTCTTCAACTACACAATCTCGTGTCTTCTCAATTAGAGCTTCATGGATTGGATTAAATAACAAGTTGGTTTAACAAGATTTATTATAGTCAAGAAGAAAAAGGCTTGGGAATGGAATGATAAGTTGAGCCAGCATCAACTAATTTGTTGCGAGCTAATAGATAATCACTGAAATGACCCCAAGAGATGAACGAGAACCTCCAATTGCTTGAAGGTATATTAGGGCAAACCTCCTCATCCTCAAACATGAGCAATATCCGTCATTAACGCCATCAATTTCACATGACAAGAATGACATTGCACTTGCTTAGTTTTCCACATGTGATTTTCAATTACACGCATATGTTAGCTGAACACTATAATATCACACATTTAGAAAAAAACGCGTGAACAAAAATATCGATGACACTATTAGCCAAGTCAAGTACTTGCATGTGTTATTTGTTGGTGTGACACATTTACAACATCATTTTGAGCATTGGTTAAAAGAATGACTCATATGATTAACAATGACCAAGATAATTTATTAAATGTATCTTTTGCACTACTTTAGCGATTTTCAGCACATATACAAGGAAAAAAAAAACTTTTTGTCAATGATGGAATGTTATTTTAATGATAATTTTGAACTTCAATGTCCTTTGATGCTATGTAACTGGTTTGTTACTTTCATAAAAGTAGCGAGTCAAATATATGTTCATTCATTACATATTTACGTAGACACAAAATTTCTATCTGCACCAACAAAGTAACTTGAATAAAGTAAACTGTATATCATTACGAGTAATATCTCCGTAAGCATATGAAACTACATAAACTACAAATAAAAAACTTGCTAGTACAATGTAAAACTTTGTCTAAAAACATCTTTGACACTATACAAAGATAAGACTATATGATCTTTTAGTCTATATTTGGTTAATATGTCTCCCATCTTTAGAACTCATATGTGGTTTTAAGAATAGTGTTTCATACATTCACATAAATAAAATTGGCCGCAACACACAATAAAATGATGAGCGCACGTAGAAAAGTTAAAAAGTCACATGCCCTTTATCTTTAGAACTCATATGTGATTTAGGAATAGTGTTTCATATATTTATATAAATAAAATTGGCCGCAAAGCACAATAAAATGATTAAAACACATAGAAAAGTTAAAAAGTCACGCATTTGTTTGATTTTGCTGGTTGGAAATGGTGACGACGTTAAGTTGTTGAGAAATAATCGACGCCATAGCACCTTCAAATGGCATGTAGGAGGCTAATGATATTATTTTGACTTATTAGTAGAGTTAAGTTGCATGGAAACGTTACGAAGAGCTAAACTTAACTGCAAATGTTACAAAACCAAACACATTCCTATTTTATGGAGTAAGATTGAGATCAACAAGGAGTTGATCGAACTAACTAGAAGAATTTAGACATTCCAACTATGCCACCAAGTCATTAAATAAACAACTTTTAACTGACTATAACGGTGATTGTTAAATTGTTTCTATTAGGACTTGGGTTAATTTACCAACCGCTTAGAATTAATGTTTTTAGGTTGATCATAAGTCTGCATAATCACCACAATAGGAATGGTTGCAATTGATTTTGGTTGATGAGATAAATATCACTTTGTATATCATACTTGGCCTAATTATAAATTTGTTCATCTTCTTCCATCTCGTAACGAATAATTTTACAGTCAAAACAAATTCAAATTTCACGATTCTTGAACCAACGGATTCATCTACAAGCCTATTATCACATCTGGTTCCAAAATTTCATTTTACTTCCAAGCATTCTTCTTAAACACCTCAAAACCTCAACAAACTCCAACCAAACTCTCCCCATGACCAATGTACCTTCAAACCTAGAATTCTCCCAACTCCCTCATCACCTTGGTCCGAGTGAACCCTCATTGTGAAGCTGACATAATTTCCTACAAGACCCAAAAAACCGCATGAAATTCCATTCGGTACAGCTCGAGTTATGATCAAATCAGTGGAGCACAAAAACACACCTAAAGTCACCTAAACAACCTCCTTTCCTACAAACCCCCATCCAAGGTTCATTTTCCATCGCTCTTAACCGTCGATAACAAAATATCCAACGACCTACATTTAAAATTTCCCAAAGCCAGCGATCCGCGTGCCGCTTCTTCCACCAATCAGCGCTCGGCTCCTGGGCATGTCTTCTCTTACGCTTTACTATTTAAATCTGCTCAATTCCGTTCATCGTCCTCACACCACCACCGGAGAAAAACAAATTCCCATCCAAATTTCAAATCCTTTGTCCAGCCCCAGCCCTAACCCTAATCCCAGTTGAATTCCCAAATGGCGACTGAAGAAGTAGTTGTGGCAGTAGAGACGGTTCCGGCGGTTACTGAGCCGGAGGCTGCGGAAGAACCGGCGCCGGCGCCGGCGAAGGCCAAGAAGGAGGCGAAGCCGAAGAAAGCTCCTGCTGCTCCGAAGAAGAGAAAAGCTTCCACTCACCCTTCTTACATTGAGGTACTACAAATTTACGCATAATCAATTATCTTCTTCTTCTTCTATTTTGGTTGTGTGTTATTTTGATAATTCAGTTGTGTGACTAGCGGAGATTTAGGCGTAATTAGAGATTAGTTAGTGATTTGATTTTGGAATTTGTAGATCTGATTTTTGTTTATGTGACGGTGCAGATGATAACGGAGGCAATAGTGTCGTTGAAGGAGAAGAACGGATCGAGTCAGTACGCGATAACGAAGTTTCTGGAAGAGAAGTACAAGGACTTGCCGTCCAACTTCAAGAAGTTGCTGTTAGTTCAATTGAGGAAATTGACCGCGTCTGGTAAGCTCGTGAAGGTTAAGAACTCTTATAAGCTTCCGGCGAGCAAGACTCCTGCGCCAGCCTCGAAGCCGAAACCGGCTGTTGTTAAGAAGAAGCCGGCTCCTGCTGCGAAGCCGAAGGCCAAGGCGCCCGAGAAGAAGAAAGCCCCCGCGGCCAAGCCGAAGCCTAAGGCAGCCACGAAGCCGAAGCCGAAAGCTGCTCCTGCTAAGCCGAAGGCAGCGGTGAAGCCGAAAGCTGCTCCGGCTGCTAAGCCTAAGGCAGCTGCGAAGCCGAAAGCTGTGGTGAAGCCCAAGGCGGCTGCTGTGAAGCCCAAGGCGGCCCCGAAGCCGAAGGCCAAGGCGAAGCCACCGGCGAAGGCGGCTAGGACGTCGACTAGGACTAGTCCGGGGAAGAAAGTGGCGGCGGCTCCTAAGCCGGTGGTGAAGAAAGCTGCGGTTAAGAAGGCGCCGGTTAAAAAAGCTCCGGCAAAGTCGCCGGCGAAGAAAGTAGCTGCAACGAGGAAGAGGAAATGAGGGGTGAGAGAGTAGAGGGTAGTGTTGTAAATGTCTTGATCTTTATGGGTGTGTTTGGATTCGTGCACCCATACAAACATAGCGTCTGATCTTGTTTCTTTGCTGTTTTTCGTTTTTTTTATAATTCCTTTTCGATTTAGGGCTTGTAGTTGTAATCGATTCTGAGGTGATTCACAGTATTTAGCTTGTAGTTCTTTCTATGCGTGCTAATTGGAGTTACTACATTGTTGGTATATCTACTGTGCGTTTTAGTTATTGGCATCCTTTTAATTTTGTTGAATTGTTTCGATTTGAAGATTAACCTGAATGACAATTGACAAATGCAAGCGTTTCAAAAACATTTTCTAGGGTATTTGACTATTTGTTATGTTACCATCTCGTGGGATACAAGGATACCATACCTCGTTGAACTATTTTGGCTGCTATAGCTTAGGGTAAAGAAATTGAAGAAGCTTTCAGGCTCTCGGTATAGCTACTACTATTAGCCCTTCACATCTAATTTATCAATGGAGCATTCTTTCTTTGATACAGTCATTGTTGGTAGCATTATCTGCACTTCGGTTGTGTAACCAGAGATTTGATGCCGAAGGGAATTCTGATTGTTTGATTAGAGGATTCATCAATATAGCTGATTGTTGAGTGTTATCCTTGACTGACATGGATATGGTTCTTGATTCTACATTCCTTCTTCCCCTTCTCCCAACCCATGAAAATGCACGTCCATATCTGCACCCAGACACTCTTTTCAGGCTTTGTCACAGAGATGCTTGACAGATTAGGGTTGCGGTCAATAGTTTTGAACCAAATCCCATCCCATTATGTAAGCAAGGTAAAGATTTCCTCAACATTGTTTATTGCTGGCTTGAAACTTGTACATCATAATTGATTGAGGTTTTTTCCTGTTTCAAGGATATGGAAGAAAGAGTTGAATTGGGGTCATGCAGAAGGTATCGGTAAGTTTTCTACTCCTTAAACTCTTGATTGGCTAATTGCGGATCAAAGATATGTGTGATTAATCTATTTCTTAGTTGATAGTTTCAGAAACCTGTTTGGCAACTATCAATTTTGTTCATCCTGAGCTTTCTAGGTAAAGAATAAATGTTTTATTCATGCAATTACATAATAGCTCAAATCGTTCGCTGGAAAACGCTACATGTGAACAAATTTGGACATTTCTTTACCTCAACTTGATGTTCACGTTCTCTTTTAATTTGTAGTTATGTGCTAATAGTTATTAAATACTTTGTGCACTTCTTTGTTAACCTAAAGTATTGAATGAATGTCCTGATATATACTGTATTCATGGAGAAGTGACAATGTCTCCCGCTGGATTCATTGCTAAGGAGAACTACTTCTGTGTTTGCATCATAAGACCGGTATAACCAGCCAAAAAGGAATGCCTTGCTCTCACTGTTTCAGTTGCCAGTGACTTAGGCCTTGATCGTTTGGGGGGTTTTGAGGGAGATTTTTGAGAGTAATAAGTGGAGAGATATAGAGAAAGTTTACTCGAGGCCGTGCCCAGAGGATTTGAATCCCCCAAACAAACAAGATCTTAGGCATTAACCCATACTTTGTTTTGATCTGACGGGGATTTTTCAATAACCAAGTATTACCGAATATCATACATAAAGTTTTGAGGTTTTTATGTCTCGGTACCATTTTGTGACAAGTGAAAATATTTGAATGGCGATGTTCGTGCTCATAATCACATATTCTCTTTAATGTGGTTGCTTTCTTTGTTATGGCTCCTATACTGACCGACGAACATTTGCATGGGAATTAACTAGTTTGTTTGGGTGAACCATTAACTTCTTTTTATCCTTTTATGGTACTGTTAAACTTATGGGGATCTAATGAAATTGCAATAAGTTCAATTTGATGTTGCAGAAGATTTGGAAATGAGATGATGCTATATTGAGGACATTGATGTTGTGGATTCTATTCAACACGTCACTAGTTATTTGAAAATCTGCTGTATATTTCCTTCTATATTCAACATTGTATCGGTCCTAGGGGCTAGGATATTAGAGGATTTTGGGCAAGAGTCTCTTGGTTGATTTTTCCTTGTTTGTGCCATAAGTGCACTTCATTTAGTTGTGAATCTTGTGATTCCAAGTTATGTATACTTTGTTTACCTGGCCATGTGTGAGTTGGGAATCACAAGTGTGGTAGAGTGGCAGGTTGTCCCACATCGGTTAATTATAATCTTCAAACCGAGTCAAAGAGGTTCCACTCCGCATCCTAACAGAAGCCTTTTCACTCATCGCTAATTGTTAAGCTGAACTATATCTTAGTTACATTGAATGGAGTGATAAGTTATAACTATTACAGTTATTAGTGAAGTAACAGTTCAAGTTGAATATGATACATATGCCGGGGTAACTATTTTTACAAATCAATGTAAAGTTTTGAAGTCTGAGTCTAATCGTTTCGAAGTTCTTTGGAACATACATGAAGAATGTATAGCTGGACTCGTGCTGGTTAGGTATTTTGCAAGAATTCCATGTAATGATTAACTGACATCTCTAGGTTTTTTTTGGTTCTCTGGAGTTTTCGATACGTTCCAAACTGTTGCCAAGGGCATAGACCTTGGAGTCATTTCCAAAGCTTCACTATGTTCTGCGTGGATCTCAGCTCAAGAATCTATATAAACTCTAGCCTCCTAGACACAATCCTCCATAGTGTTCCTAAGCCCTGCCTCCAGCTAGGTTGTCCTGGAGCCTAGTGTGAACTGGAGACTAAGCTTCACAGATCTCACTTGGCAGATCTCTCTTACAAGTTGCAATGGGTGAGATCTTTAGCGTGACATTCTGGAGATCTATCCTCAGGTGGTTATGGATTCTTGAGGTGAGATCCATGTAGCCAATGGTGACATGTCAATGTCATGTTGCAGAGGTGGACACATGTTCCTAAAGTACTTATGCTTAATAGTTGTTTGGATCTTTAGTGTGTGCTAATTGTGCAGCTAGGACGATTTTTTTTTAAAATATTTGCTGATTATAATTAGTATAAAATTAGCAGACTGTGGAAAGTACTATAGTTGATTGTTATGCTTGATTTCTCTGATGCCTGATAAGATCGAAGCTTGGAAGCAGATCGGTGCTCAATTTTTTGCCCCTTCTTTCTTTCTCTCCTTCTTAGATTAGGTATGGGTTTATTTCCTTAGAAATTATGCAGGATAAATCTCTGTTATTCTACCTTCCTCGTCTGATTTAGATTCATGTTTCAGGCTTAAGAGCCAAACTAGATGCAACAATTTTGAAATTACTGAATTAGTTTATCTTCATTCCACTGTGTGGACAACAACAGTACCCCATGCAATCCCCAATTGATGGATAATTCCTCTTTGTAGACGTGTGGCAATATTTCCGACCTGCATTGCATATATCCTTATATTGATGTCATAGCCTTGTTAGATAGGTAAACACTTCCATTTATTGAGAAACAACTATTTTAAGCTTTTGCATACTTGTATAAGGCCGGATTATCACCGGGACTCTACGGAGGTATAAGTAGCATTTATCTAGAACATTGAACTTAAATGATATGAAGGCACAACTGAAAGAACTGCTTCTCCACGTAAATCAGCCGGATAGTGATCTAGTTGTGATTTGGCTATATGTTAGTATTTGTTTTTCATTCTTCTCTTTTGTTCCTGTATTATTCTCTTCTGTGTTTCAAGGAAAGGCTAGGTTAGGTCCTTATATTGTATGCGGTGTTTTGGTGTTCAAGTGTGATTGTTAATTCTTATATTTCCAGGATGAAAATTAACTGTTTGAGACACGATGGATTCAATTAGTTCTCATTTTACAACTTACAGCACCCTTGTTGAACAGTAACCATCACCAGCTAGTATGTACATTTTCATTGAATTCAAGCGGCGATGTCTTTATTTTTGGATTGGTCCTCACTTTTATTCCAAAGTATTGGTGGATTAAGTAATAGGCACACAAGCTTATTAAGCAAGGGAACTCAAATCACAAGTGGATATTAGGCTGCTCTGTATTAGCTTATTGAGGAGTGGTTCTTTACCATACCCTACTTGTTGGCTTACTGATTATTAGTGTTTCTAATGACCTCAGAGAATGTGTTTCCATAAGCGGTAGGATTGTAGACATAATCTTGTTTAAGTAATTATTTCTCGCTTGTCGATTACGATGGACTAATTTGAACTTTTGAAATGTTTCACATTGTTTGTTGTGGTAGTTTTAGAAGGGAAATGATGTTCACACTCCCTTTCTAACCTCTCACAATCCCCTTGTGGGAAGCAAGAATGACAAAAAAGTTGTGAGAGGCCTAAACGGAGTGTCAAGGAGTTGGATCCGGGGTTGGATTGGTATCAAGTTCGCTAATCACATGTAGAAGTGGCAATGGTTTAGCGCTTTCCAGAAGGGACCTTCGAAGGTGGGAATGTTGGGGTAGAGTGACGTGTAATGTGGAGGTAGGAGAGCTTGCTTTGTTGTCCTATTCTCATGAAGAGTTAAAGCCCAGAGGATTCTGAAGCAGATGAGGAAATTGGCTTGAAAAGAGGTTCATCTCCATTGGTGGTCGCCAGCTCTGTGCGATAGATCTGGTCAGGCCACACCTCTGTTTGGATCAGAGTGATGGGGATTCCTGTTGGCGTTTGGGACACATTTGGAAGCTACATAATCTTAATTATACAAACCCCCTATTGAGGGGATATGGGCATGCCCTTAGCACAAGTATTGTGGGATTGCGATGCACACTTTTTTATGATATATTAATCAAAGGTAAAGGGTGTGGCAGTACAACATGATCACAATAGGTGGTTCTTGTCTCATGTGTTATCTAGTAGATGAATAATCTCATTATTTGATTAACCTCACAACTAATTGGCCTATTTCTTTGTGCTAATGAGAATTTCAACAGTGAAGAACTTACAATTGCAATCTAGGTCAAGTGTGACCCAGATTTTTTTCCTTTATGATTCTACGGACCATCAAGGTGGATCTTTTTGACTTAATTCTGGAACAGTTATATTTCCAGAATACAGTCCTTGGTTATTCCGGTGTTTCAGTGAGACAGAAATTGAATTGAGATTGTTTGGTGTCAATGACGTGATTCAAGAGTTTATACCTCATAACTGACACATAATCGGTAGTTCAGCAAGAAGCAGCATACAAGTTGTTGAGCGTCAGTGAAGCTGTTGGAAACTACGACAGTCCAGGAGTTATTGGTATAAGCTTTTTAAGCAAACCTCATGTTCTGCTGAATTCTTAAAGTGGGTTCTTAACATAATAGTAAGGTTGATTTCGGCATCACGTTATTGTTACTTGGAAGATAAATCTAGAAGTTTCCGGCCCCGTGGTGGTGTTGTTTTGAAGAGCAAATTTCAAATTTGAGCTTCGAAATATTTAGTCAATGCTTTTAACATATGTTCCAGAATCTGTTGCTTTATCTCAATATTCTTTACATTATCCTAACATTCTGTCTGCATCTTTCTGTTGTTTTGATTTATCTTCTACCTTTATTTACTTCTCAATGTTCTCATCTCATCCTACCTAAATACTGTTTTCGTTCATCTGTTCTGCACTAATACGGAAAAATGTCCAATGTACTGGTGGCAGTTTAGTGGAGGGGATTGAAATGAAAAGAATGATAGTGTCTGATGCGGGACTCATTTCCCATAGACAAGAAACTCGGCCCGAAGATGATAACAGGACTAGCACTCAGGGCTTTGAATTGACATGAGACTTTGTAGGGATCTGTTTCTGTTGTGGATTCCCTTCAGCTTCTGTCTAGGAGGGTTCTACCCATTTCGAGGTGAGCAATGCTTCTTAAACCACATTTCTTGCCCCCTGCTGCTATAGATTTCTTGATTTGATTGGGGTGGAAATCAAGAAGAAATAATTAGGCATTCCTTATAAAATTCTGCTCTCTTCCTTATCAAACTCTAGATTCAAACGCAGTAATGAAGTTTAAGAAAGTCTCCGCCTACCAGTCGAATTCAAGCAGGTATAAGGTTTCAATAATATGCAAGGTCCATGCTTGAATGTGGATGCCGAAGCAGCCGAACAGTTCTTGAAAAGGTATTTTGACTTTTAAGGTCCTTTGTAGTAATGAAGTCTTCAAATTGCACGTAGGTCCTGATTCCATCTGCTTTTGTGTTTTCGTTGACGGGTGATAGATAATCATTTATTGTTTTTGGGTGTAATATCAAGATCACTTTATTCTCCAGCATCTACAAACAATCTTGGATCCTGAAAAGTTCATATTGACTCCAATTTCTCCAAGATGGGCCCTTCTTTATTTTGCTTTTCTTTTCATTACCTAGGTTTGTGAGCCATGAATTGTTTGGCTTTATTATATTGGAGGGTTTCCATTCATTCTCTTCCCTTTGTATTAAATTGGCATGGGGACATCTCCAGTGACTGCATTCATATTCGTACTACATGGTACAATTTACTTTTCGCTGGAAATATTTTCATGATTTTTCCCCTTGGGTCATGTTTGGATGGTGTTTAAAAGCATATCTTAACCTATATTGCATGTTAACCACGAAAGGGAAGTATGCATGCATTTGCAGCTTCATTATGAGTCAAAATTTTACTAAGATAAGCAGAATATGTAATCCACAGAACCTTGTGGATGAAACTTCTTAGAAAAAATGCAGCACGTGGTAAAATGCATCCATACACCTCCTAAACCTCACGACATTAAGCATCGTTATCTGGTTAAAACTTTTGGGGTGTTTGAATGATCCATTGCATTGAAATGAACCATTAGAATGTAACTAGGTTTTAACCCGACTTTATTGTGCTTTACCGGAAACCGGCATGACTCAAGTTGCACCTGCGCATGAAATCCAACACCCAATCCCGGTGTTTCTATCGCTGATCTTAATTGACACCACCTCTTGTTGGCCAAAAAATGCGTGGTATGGATTCAATTTTTTTCCGCTGTAGTACGCAAATGACTGGACCGAATCTCTTAGTAATTCATATTAGAGCTAGTTTGCTATGTCTGATGTGTGTTTTACTTTAGTAAAAGCAAGTGAAAAAGATCAACATAATGACTTGGAATTCAACTGAGGTCCATTTCCCAATCTCCTTTACATTTGCAGGTGATATCTATAAAAGCTTCAACCAGATCCACCATCTGCGGTAAGCTTGGGACTGAAGCTTGGCATCACACTGAGCTCATTGACTAAGCTTCTCCACCTCCCACCTTGTCTTTATCATAGTGGGAAGCAAAGCACATATCCTTTGCCTGAGACTGGAGAACAAGACACCAAATGTCAATACCTGACCCTGGTAAGCAAGTCCTAACTTCAGACTGTTCGTGAATAAAAGTCACTCTTATCCAAAAGCAAATAAACCAAAGTGACTAAAATCTAAAGGAAGAGAAAATAAGAGCCATGGATGGTATTCGGTTTTGTGAATTTGCCCAAAGTTTGCTAAGAATAACAGTATTAGGCGTATGTATAAGTTTTCCCAATTATAAATCAATCAAACATGCCCTTCGTTAAGTCTACCTATATTTTCCAGCATATTTGCTAGACATTAGTGTTGCAAGGGAGGATCTTGCGCAGGGGATATGTAAAAACCTTCTTTAAGTCTGTTTTATTTTCCGCTCTGCTAGATATTAATGTTGCAAGGGAGGATCTTGTGCAGGGGATACGTAAAACCTTTTGACAATACCAAATTGCTAATAACAACTAGACAATTCTGTGCATTATCAGAAACTCAATCGGTGATTCGTATAACACAGATCATACAATACATTTGCTAGCAAGCGAGCTATTTTCTGATAGAATTTCATGTTACGATGCAATTCAGGGGCGAGCTGTTGGGGGTTGATTGATCCTTCAGCCTAATGAGCAGCAGCCCTCACCACTGGGATGGAGGTCCTGCTCTATAAAATATGGCCGTCAAAGCCACTGGTTTTTCTAAAGCTAAAACCAGCTATTTGTGTCGACCTCATCATCACTAGTTGAATTTGAGCAACCGTATACAATGGATCAAATTTATCTACCATTTTTCGAATAGAATATTGTATATAATTTATATACGTGCCAACAACCTTCTCTTTGAAGCTTAAACTAATTTCCTACGTGTGAAAAGCAACTAAGCAAAGATAGGGTTGGTGTAGAAAGTGGACCCCAAGTCATGTGTTTTTTTTTTTTTGATAGGCAACACCCCAAGTCATGTTACCCAAAGAGAGAATCCCTTCTTGTCCTTGCGTATAAAAGGACCTCATGACAACTAATGCATGGCCAAATCATAACTCTCTCTCTCTCTTTCTCTCTCTCTTTGTGTGTGTGTGTGATGAATGGTTGAGGGGAATGTTGTCTGGTTCGAAATCGTTCATAGGGAGGCTGGAACACCATCTGAGTGATTTCGGACCAGGCTTCATTCCCCTCAACTTGGAAATTCGAGTGCTATCCTGGCTGTTTTCTTGAACAATAAAATAGTGTGGTTATGTTCTCTTGTTTGCAACTCTATGCTGTTCTGGTCAGTGATAGTTTATACAGCACAATCTACGCATGAATTATGAAGAAGCTGGTGTGGGTATCACAAGCATTGAGAGGAAGATCTGACTCACCGGAGTTCGGTGATCGTCGTCTGCTGCGGGTGGTTGGAATCGGCCTTTCCAATCTTTTTTCCTTTAAATTTCACCTAACATGTTGACAATAGTAGTACTATTTCCAATGTGAACGGTAATTTTTCGTCATAACTCAAGCTTTTGCTTGCTTTATTTGTTGGGACTTTTGACTGTTGAATTTCCAGTATGTGCTTTGCTTGTTTAGGTTGACAAAGAATATGAACTTGTGTATGGGGGGATCTACACTTTGAATTCTCACATGTAGATATACTATTACTATTATATATATATATATATATATATATATATATATATATGCACCATGATGCACATGACCTATGTGACCAATTAAAGTTGAGTTTTCGCATGGAGTTTTGAGTTCAAGAGGAGTTGACATAGCATCATGTCGTGATAAGGAGCCATGAAGGGATGGGAAGATCATACATAGCAATTAGCAAGTATACATATACAACTGGCCGTTCAATTGAGGCATTTTGTTGGGTTGCTTCTGATGAATGGTTAGGATGCTTTTTCAAGCTTTTAGATTAACGAAGATCTTCCTTTTGTGGGGCTTATTTATTCCCTTCTTAGTTACACCTCATCTTTTTTCTACCTGCGGAGGAGTGCCCTATTTTTCCCTGTCCGCGGAGGAGTCCTTGGATTCAAACTACCTTTCGCTTCCCTCGTCGGTTACTCTACCGAGTCTTTCCCGAGATTCACCTTAAGAAGGACCCAATATGTCATTCTTTTGAATAGAAAAATACTCACTATGCAGGCCGATCTTGTTTCACTAGCTCTTAATGAATCTGCTTACGTTTTCTTTAACCAAGTTCGTGTGAGATACTCGTTAGAAAAATCCTTTACAAAAATAAGAATTTGAGTTGCAATAGGCGATATTTTTTATGTTCAATTATAAATGGAAAAATCTAAAATAAGCCCAATATAAGAAGTGTGAATGTGTATTAAAAAGTGTAAAAAAATATATAGAAATATGTGTTTTTTTTATTTTCTTGTGTGTTTATTGTCAACCCATTGGGCTGACAATAGAAATACCGACTATAAATTAAAACTATAATCAATGCCAACCAAAAAGTAAGAGATGTTATCATGACATAAATATTTATTCAATAGAGTCTCTCTCTTTCTAAAAAAAGTTTTACAAAAGCCTTGTTTGGAAACTACGTATATTTTTTAAAGAGAGTTTGGAAACTACTCTTTAAAAGCATTTTACCGTTTGCTGATTTTCCAAAACAATTATCGGATGATAAAATAATTCCTCTCTCTCTCTCATCAATATAAACGATTTTGTTGGAGAACTTTTTTCATAGTATTTCACTATTTCAGGACTGGAATTTTGGTAAAAGATATCGGAAAGCCATGGCCTAATTCGTTGAAAAAGGTTTCTGGAGGGACTGAAAAGCAATTATCCTAACCCTAACACCACTCCGTAGAAATCTAGTACGCGGGCTCATTACGCTCGCGCTCTCTCTCTCTCTCTCTCTCTCTCTCTCTCTCTCCACGGCCCGCTCGCTCGCTCGCTGCATCACGCTTTGCTCACAGTGAATCACTGTAAGTATCCATTATATACATAAAACTACATATCTGTACATATATACATAGTACGTTCACACTCCCATGTTAGAGTCCCGTATTCAATCTTAAACGCTAAATTCGTTGAAGTAGGTATTCCTGTAGTATTTGTGTTGTTGCGTCACTTTGATTTTTGTGTATTTTCGTGTTCGAGTTTTTATGTTATACGAACATGTAGGAATGATGGGATTGGGTTGGTTTCTGATTTGTGGTTTCGTAGATTTTAAGGTTTGGTAGATTTTAGGGTTTCACCATCCTTTAGTAGGGCCTTCGCTCCTGCGCTCAGACCTCGCTCAGCACTCGGATTCTCAATCTCGCGAAATTTTGTACTTTGAAATATTTTAATAGACGCTTTTAGCCTTTTACGCTCGTGCACACGCATTATGTGACTTAGGAAGTACACCACAGGCCCGGCCCTGAGATTTGAGAGGCCCTAGGCGGGATTTCAAAATGAGGCCTCTCGCATTTATGTTTATAGGTTAGTTGTTCGAGATAAGGAACTAATTAGCCTTGTGCTTCAGTGGCAGAGAGTTGTAGCACTTCTTCAGTTCCCTTAGGTTGTGTGTTCGAGTTTTTGTGCCATATTCCAAAAGCGTTTTTTTTAAAGTTCCAGCATTGTTAAACGTCAAAAAACTCGAAGTTGCCAACGGTCGAACTCGAGACCTCTTGGATATTCACGCACACATCTTACCATTACACCAAAGAAGTATATTTTGAAAATTCTTGACATAAATAATATTTATCACATTCCTTTATTTGGAGGCCCTATTATTGGGCCAAAAACTGGAGGCCCTAGGTCCTAGGAGCTCGCCTTGTGGGCCGCTGGCCCTGGACAGCACTTTTTGTCCTTTTTCTGTGGTACTTCAGAAATCTGTGAAAGTATCCTGTCAGTCTTGGATTAAAACAGAGTGTGTTTTATTTTTTGTTGCAAATTAGGGGTTTTGAGTTCCTTTGGTTTGGGGGGGAGTTATTTGGTCATTTCTCTTACTTCTGTTTGATTTTCGCTGTTATCATTCCGGTTTTTGAGAGGAGGGGAGAATGTTTTACTTGATTTGTGGTTGCTTATTTTTAATTTGAAAGATTCTGGTGCCGGTGTTGGGCTCTTGTTTGTGTCAGGTTTCGAAATCTTTTCCTGCAAGTTAATTTCCTATTCTCTCCTACTCTTGTACCCTTAGGTTAATGAATAGGGGGAGAGAAAAGGAAAAATGAATAGGAAATCAGTTTTGTTTATTTGGTCAGAAAATACTGAGGCCAAGAGAACACAAGAAACTTTAGAGTAATTTTTAGACTTCATTGATCTTTTGTCTTGCAATCTCAGAGAGATTTTTAATTCATATTCTCCCCCCCCCCCCCTCCCCTCCAAAAAAGAGAGGAGGGAATTCATGGAGGAAATGAACTTTTGCTCATGTTTTGCTTTTTGTTATCCAAATCCTAGTTCCAAACAAAGTTAATAACCTTTTGGTTGTCGAGAAAGGGTTTATAAAGATTAGCGACATTAAACTGAGCTCTAGATATTTCGTTTATCGGAGGTCGGTACCCAAGACTAAGGAAATTATTGCATGTAACAGTCCTGATTGAGCATTTTCTCCTTTCACGGAAATGGGAGAGCATAAATTCGTACACTTTATATAGGCTTATACCTTTTTTTCTTATTGTTCTTTGGTTTATTGGCAGACCAAGTAGTTTCTGTTAGGTGTTTGTTTTCGTTTTGTCCGCTTGGATTGGTTTGTTGTTGAGGTTTTAAATGACCTGGCGTTGGGTTTTAAAAGTTGAATCTGTTTGTAAATTTACCTCTGGCCAGGGAAGGAAGCATATGTGCCCTTACTTCTTGACCACATTTCACACTATTCATGACTTCAAATCCCTAGGATCCAATACGTTGTCCTATTCCTTTCTTTCTACTAAGTGATGAATGTAGATGAGAACTATTCCCTATGATGGGAATTGAATGTCCGTTATTGAATATGATTAGTTTCTATTGAAATTGCTTGTTCAGAATATGGCTGAAGAAAGTTTTGATGAACCTGACATGGGTGGTATGCCTGAGAACTCAAATCCTCCAGATATACAATTATCCAGAAATGGTTCAGGAGAAGGTGGAGAAAAGAAGTGGCCTGGATGGCCCGGAGAGAATGTTTTCAGGATGTTGGTTCCTGCACAGAAGGTTGGTGGTATCATTGGCCGAAAGGGAGAGTACATCAAGAAAACCTGTGAGGAGACAAAGGCTCGCATAAAGATTCTTGATGGTCCTGGGTCGACAGAAAGAATTGTAAGTTTCCGTGTTCTATAAGTTGATACGATCACTCGTGTGAATATGACTAGTAAACTGCTGCAATGTGATTAATTTGACACTTGTAAATGGTCATTTTCTGGAGTAATTCATGGGTTGTGTTATGCACTCAGACTCGGAGTCACTGAAATGGTTCTGATGAGTAGAACCTAGTTTTGATGCATGCTACATTTTTATTTCTGTCCCTCTCCCTGCATCCAACACACTTCCTCATGTTACCTCCCTTGTTGGGGGGGGGGGGGGGGGTTGTGTGTGTGTGTGTGTGTGTGTGGTTACACAGGTCAATTGTCATTTAACTTTTATGTTTGGCTGAAATTACTACTCTGAAGTGGATGATCTATGTAATAAGCATACATGAACAATGGTGTCAAGGAGGTGCTACCCAAGAACAAGGTAAAAGGTGAAGGCCTCTGAAAGAGCAAAACAACACAAAGATATCACCTAATAGGTTCAGCTATGCAAAGATCCCACAAAATCAACCAGTTGGTTCAAACTATACATACTCAACCCTGTCCAGTTATGCAGCATAAGAAAACGAAAAAAGGAACTCTTTAAGCTATGGATTTATTCTACCAAACCCTGAAATGTTTGTAATACACTTTGTAATATAGATACACGATGCTTCATGTTGCTCTTGAAAACCATTGTCAATGATTGGATACTTTGATACTTGAGGATGTTTACATTTAACAATTGAAGAAGGTGGTCTGGTCATACTTTTCAGTTTTCAGAATTGTAAGACGAACATTTCGGTGGAAACTTCAATGCAGCTATTACTGCCTTCCATTTTGCAGTCAGGGTTGTATTGGGAGAGAAAAGGCTTTCACACGTTGTTGGTTGAGTATTATAAGGTTGTTAGTTGGAGTAGTATAAGGTTGTGAAGATTTGTTCTCAAGAGTATCGTTTCACTTGGTGAAGCTACACATAGATCACTGCCATCCCTCAAGATAAAGTTTGAAGTCAAATAGTTGAATCAACTTCCAGAAATAAGACTGAGCAAAAAAAAGAAAAGCTTTCAGAAATAAGGGAAAGAAATGTTAACTTCGAATACCAGGTTGGATATCAAGAAAGCAGGTTTGTCTTGATAACAAAATCGATGTTTGCAGGTTCTCGCAATCTATATGCATCATTTTCAATCACCAAAGTGCTTGAGTTAAGAAGGACAAGGATCCAGATTGCAGGAATCAACATGATCTTTATAAAGTGCTGAAAAGCTCTCTTGACTAACTGTCAGAAATGTCATGTGCGAACGATGGTACCAAGAAGCTGTGCACTGCTGGTAACTTCAGAACTTGGTCGATTGGTGTCTTGGACTCTTGGCACAAATTTGTAAAACCGTTACACCCAATAGTTGGCAATAACAAGATGAGGTATCGTTGATAGAATTTAAACTGGTTGCTCATTATCTAAATGAAACAAGTTGCCAGTTTGATGTACTGCAATCTGCAATATAAGCTTAGAGCCTTAGACTAAGACACGGATAACTTTTATGTACAAAGTGGAATATGTTTTGGTGCAGTCCACTTTATGAGCAACATATATCATCCAAAAAGGGTTCAAGCTGGTAATTGAAGATTATTGTCCTCTTCATGCAAATTGGACACACAGTTGTTCCTATTGGTTAGAAGTGATATGGGATAATAAACACCTAAATGCTTTCAGGTACATCTATGTGAAGTATGAGATGTAAACATAAAGGTGAATGCTTGCATTTGCCTTTTCTTTTGAAACATCCAATTCAAAACCAATTGCAACCGGTTCCTAGTTTTGGACGAGATACTAAACAGATGTGGGTTAAGCTCGAACACTCTGCTTGGGATCCCTGACTGGCTGACTTACACGTAGAGAGGTAAACAATGTCGGGTCACAATTAAGAGAGGCAAACAATGTCTGGTCACAAGCAAGAGAGGTAAGCAATGTCTGATCACGATTAAAGAAGGTACACTTCTTGGCACAAACAAAGGGGTCCAATCCTGTAAGAAATCGTCTTTCCCAAAATGTATCACCCCCCAGTCTTGAATTGTGATACCAATTTAAGTGTGGTGATGAGTGGAGAGGCTCTCATGGTCATTATATATCGGTTTTGGTGGTGATAATCTTCATGGAACAAGCTCTAACAAATGTTTCGTTTAAGCAGACAAAAACTTGAGTCTCTATATTGGGGAATGCAATCTAAGACGGGGGTTTACCCTAGGGGACGTGTCTGCCTTTGCATTTAAATTATCTGAACCGGAAGAAACACATGACATTGCGGATGAAAGGATTATTTGTTTTCCTTATCCTTCGTGACTTGGATTAGCCATAGTGGTTAATAGTAGGACCAAATTATCAATCCTCATAAGTGCTGTTTACTGATCAAAGTTCCCAAATTGTAGGTTATTGATTTATTGCTATGATGAAGAGCTAATCCTTTCTTTTCTTTTCTTTTCTTTTTCGTAAATGGGTTTATTTAGTTAAATTTGGTTTCCAACCTTTATGATGTCAGATGGTAGTATTACTTCATAATCTGGTAGATTTTTTTAGTAGTGGTTCTTTTTGAGTTTGCATCTGAATATGGAATTCGTTTGGTAATTCAACTGGTGATACTTCAGAATTCTTCTGCTCTATTTTAAGGTGCTGATTTCTGCCAAGGAAGAACCAGATGTTCCTATTCCTCCTGCTATGGACGGTTTACTGAAGGTTCATAAACGACTTGTTGATGGAGACAGTGATCCGGCTAATGCTTCATCTGGCGCTGGGAATGTTTGCACAAGGCTTCTAGTGGCAGCTACACAAGCTGGAAGCTTGATTGGGAAGCAGGGGACCACTATAAAGTCTATTCAAGATGCTTCTAGTTGTACAATCCGAGTTCTTGGAGAAGGTGCTGTCAGATCATTTCTTACTGCTCAGAATTGTTTGAAACTTGCATGTAACAAATTCAGATCAGCATTCCTGTCTGTTTGAGATTGTGTTCGCTTGGCTTTTGTTTTCTATTTAATTGTTCCCCCTTATTGTCAGATAATTTTTTCTTCCTTCCCATTCCTTGTTTTTATTTCTGAGGGAGGCCTTTTGTTCCATGTTAATTTCATCTCTGCTCCCCCTTTTCACAAGGTTTTTTGATTTATTCTCTTGGCTTTTGTCGCATAATAAATGTAAGGGGGACTAATTTGGGGATGACTGTAATGCCTTGTTAGCTCTATATGGGTCCACAATTGATGTTGTTCAATTATTTGAGATCTTATAGTATTCTTAGCATCTGAATTTTGTGTTGACTGGTGTTCCTATGCTTATGAAACAATCTCTGTGCAGAAAACCTTCCACCTTTTGCTTTGCCGGACGATAGTGTTGTTGAAGTACAAGGGGAGCCCGCGGGTGTGCATAAAGCAATTGAACTTATTGCAGCTCACCTCAGGAGATTTTTGGTTGACCGAAGTGTTGTTTCAGTATTTGAAATGCAAGTAAGTTTGATCTTTAGCCTCTTTTCATGTATTTCTTTTGGTATTAGAAGAATGTAGGTTCTAAAGGTGGTAACCAGAGGGGCTCGTGCTAATGAGAGCCATAGATTAGTGTTTGGAAATTGGCTTTTTACTAGAAGGGCTTATTCAATGGCGGGCTTGGGTAATGTTTGTTTGGATTGGTGTTAAGTGTTACAAACTGTGTTGTCAGAAAACACTTGTGCCTTAGTGATTAATGTTTGGAGTGCACATTCAGAAATATGGTACCCCTTCATATGTTTAGCGAGAGCCCTTCCACAGGGGACTCCCGGATCACTATGGTTGGCTGTCTTCTCTTCCAATATGGCGAATTCATTGTTGAACACCATCCAAAATTTTCCCTATTTGTTTCCCTGTCATTTTCCTTCCAAGATAAAATTCAGATTCAGTAAATCGGAATCTGGAGAGAGTCGACCTTTGGAAAGGCGAAATGTACAAGAATTTGTAATAACGATGCTAGAGATGTGTTAAAAAATAGTTAGGGGGGAAAAGAAAATTTCGATGAAGGTTTATGGCTTGCTACACATACAATATAATATTGTAATTTCAGAACCTACCTCTATCGGTACCTCAACATAAGACGTGGCATACCATGTTCCGTCTCGTTCATTGCACTGGACGATCCACGTTTTGGAATAGAAAAGTTGCGAGAAACAAAAACTTTGGATGAGGTTCCTTTGCTGTTGCAAGTTGAGGTTCAACTTTGTCGCTATATTGTACTTTTATTGTGACATTTCTTATCAAGAAAAATAAACTATTTTTCTAGTTCCATTATATGCAGTACAATCCAGTTATGGGAAGTATTTGGAATCAAATAATGTTGACGTTACATTAATGGGTGATGGTTGGAGGATACAAGGAAGTTCTGTGAAGGCTAAGGGAGAAATTGCTCAAGTAATTGTAATCCCTTTGGTAAACCTATTGATGGTAGAGGCAAATTTATCCCACTTTGCTTAAATGTGTCCCACTTTGCCTGTTATTTCTTAATGTTCCCCATATGAGCCTCTTCGAAAGGCCTTATTGCTGTGATCCTCTTGGTATGTGGCGTCGTTTCATTTTGCGGCGTCGTTTTAATATTCATTTATCCCTCGCTTTATTATTATTATTATTATTATTATTATTATTATTTTCTGTTCTTCTAAATTTGGGTTGGGATCTAATCCTCGGTTTTAAGATGAATCTAGGCAGGTTGAGTCCCCATTACCCCCTCTTTGGAGCCCAAATTGGAGCCCAAAAATAGAAGGCTGAATGATGCTAATTTTCGTTTTCCAGATTTAGATTGCACTTGAGCGATCTTAAACCCCCATTTGTCTATCCTCTTTTAACTCTTAATAGACATGATTCATCGTAACATCTCATGATCATTTCCTATCCTGGAAATCACCATTGAAATTTGATTTTGTAATAGCCCTGAATCTGGTTGCAGCTATGATTCCAAAAATAGACTTGTGTACTTTCTTAGTTTCTTAGCATGTCTGTAATCCAAGCACGGGAATGATTTGATGATTTCTGGTTTGTGGTCAGATGCAAATGCCAAATGCTCCAGCAAACCATAACATACCCCCACAGCAGGCTTGGGAGCCGCCCCCGCGAGGTTTTCCAATGAACAGTGATGGAGGACCTGGTTTTATGCCAAATCCTCGATATATGCCGCCTCCACATCAATTTGACAATTATTATCCACCTGTAGATCCGTCTTTTGACCAGCAACCTCGTCAAGGTCCACCTCCTTATGGAAGAGACACATATGCAGGAGTTAATACAACTTATGCCCCTCCACAACAATCAGTTGTTACAAAGGTTATATTCTTTTTGCTCAATCTTCATTTTTCTCTGCAAATTGTATCTCCTACCAGGGAAATTGCTAAAAGGAGGGGTTCAGAAAACTTGTGTTGGTTTTTTCTCTATTTTTTTCCCATTTTGATTTGGAGTAAACTTATCTAGCTTCAATCTATATAAGCAGGTGGAAAATGTGAAATTGAGTCATGTTGTCTTTCTTTCTTTTCCCCACTCTTTTTGTAAGAAATGGAAGATCTGAAGCTTTTATTTCCATGGCATAGTTTTCACTCTTTTCCAAGTATTTTTTTTTCTGTGCTGCTTAGGTTTAAGAAGTATTGACTTTTGCTCTCTCTCTCTCTCTCTCTCTCTCTCTCTCTCTCTCTCAGACACATGCGCGTGTGCCCACAATAAGTAGGGCAAAAAATGGTTTCAAAAATCTGGAAAGGTCTGCCTTCCTCTAATGATAACGTATGCTTAAGCCTTAAGAACGCAGCTCTGCATCCCCTGGAGTAGGAAGGCCAGCAAATGCTTCCCTAGTATTCTCTGGTTCTACCGTTCGAGAAGAATAGAATGTCACCAGGATATAATATGTTTTACTACTGTTCTCTGGTTGTATTTTCTTTCGTTCTAGTTGTAAGCTGTTTTAGTACTAAAATATGTATCAGTTTCCTCAATTTTTTTGTTTAATATTTCAATCTGCTGCATTGCAAGGACTCTCTATTTGGTTACTTACAAGCTTCCTTTTTCACTTATGTCTATTCAATTTGGACCGAGTTTTCATTTCTATCAAGCATGACAAAATGCATACTGGTCTCCCTCTGGCTTGTGTTTAATTTTGACATCAGGGGTGTATTTGCATGACGGTTATTGATTGGTAATATGTAAGTTTTAATTTGTTCTGCTGTAGGTCACCCAGAGCATGCAAATTCCTCTATCATATGCAGATGCCGTAATTGGGACCTCTGGTGCAAATATTAGCTATATCCGTCGTGCAAGTGGTGCAAGCATTGCAATACAGGAATCCAGAGGTGTGCCTGATGAGATGACGGTGGAAATAAGTGGATCTGCATCACAAGTTCAAACTGCTCAACAACTGATACAGGTATCTGATTCTCTTTGCATCTTGTGCTATATGATTTTGCCTTACTTCCGTTGGACTTCAATATTGACAGTGTCTTTGGGTGACGTTGCAGCATTTATAGCATTAGTGTTTAATTTATAATATGCTTTCCCAGTAAAGAAAACATGATTTAACATAGTGTGACCCCCCTTTTTGGGGGTAATGGAAGGTGCATGAAAACTAGCTGTTTACATCGGGTATTTCATCCCTATTGAGTCTTCTTGGATCGAATGAAAGATATTGACCTTATTTGTGGTTAAAGGCACCCTCCAGAAGCTTAAGACATTTGTAACTTCTGTAATTACAAGTCATGGATAACCAGAAGACCATATGGCTGTTTTGGGGTTGCTCCTTTTTAGACTAATTTAGAAGTTCTTGTTTCTATTCAAGCATTTGATTGCCTGTTCTTTTCTGTTTTCCGTTATGCAGAATTACATTGCTGAAGCTGCTAGTGCCACCCAGAATACTACTGCTGCACCAATGGGCCAACAGTACAACTATCCTAGTCATGGTCCAGTGTATGCATCCCCACCATCAAACCCTGGTGGTCATGCAGGCTATGCTCCTACCGGGGACTATGCATCTGTCCATGGAACGAACTATGGTTATTAAGGTTCAATATTTGGATAGTGCTATATGCTGCGCTGGGTTCACATGGGGAATGAATTTTCCCTTGGTCTGTATTGTATGGATAACTTTAGGCAGAACAGCGGGACTGAGCCCAAATTCAAGCCTTTTCTGCCCGCATGAATGCTCTCTGCTTGGGTTCCTCCCACAAATTTGGAGTGTGGTTTTGTTGCTTTGTCATTTTTCCTTATTCATGTTGCTATCTACAACTGCCCTGCTTTTCTGTATGGTTGGATGAAGGGCCAATTTATTACGAAGTATCTCTAATTAGCATGAGTGTTTTCTTTATTTACACGCTAGTTAATTCTCCTTTACTGACAGAAAATAAGATGTGGGGAGTTTGTAAGAAGGCTACAGATCAGACTGCTACATCAGCAATTATTAGGTGAATCCCATGGAATGTCAAAATCGACCAAAAAACATCCTAATTCCTAACCCTAAAAATGGAAGTCTGGGGGACGATGGACAGACCCAAGTGGGTTGTATCCTATTCAAAAATGCTACTTGCACAACCGTTGTTTTAGTTGTGTGCGTAATTCTGATCGTCCAAATACATTTGGAGGTCTAGATTTTAAAAAAACTTTTTCAAGGAAAAGTTTAACTTTTATAGGGAAGAGTTTGAGCGAATTTTAACCATTTATTACAGCAATGAATGTCTAGAGATTGGTTGTGTTGTGTTTTATACAACCGTCGTGTGTGTAGCACTTTTGTATCCTATTTTGTGAAACAAAAAGAGCTGATACCATAAAAGAGAACTGGATATAGTGTGTGTCAAAGAATGGTCAGCGTAAATCTTAAGAACGTGGAAGTCCAACTGTCAAATAGTACTACTAGAAGAAAAAATGAAACACACGAAGGAAAGAAAGACAGCAGGAAAAGAATTTGAGGCCGAAACTTATGCACTACATCATGATGTTCCAGCTACATACCACAAAGAAAATAAGAAACAAAAACCAATTAGTAGAATTTTAAGAAACCTGCATTCTTCTCACAGAAAAAGGAAACCTGGAAAACAAAGATAAACGGTATCTATATAGGAGCCGCACAAGTTGTTCTAAAATGTCCAGTTTGATTGCAACGGCTACAATGCACAACCCTCTTTACCTGACCCCGATCTTCTGCGCGAACTCGCCTTTTCCTCGGCTTAGCTGGTGGCCTAAGGGATTTTGGTGGGTTTATAACAATCTCAATACTACTGCCGGTACTGCCTTCAGCCAGAAAGCTGGTACTGCCATCAGTCAGAAAACCATCCGACATCTCCTTCCAAAGGGTTCTATCCGGAACTGGGTGTATCGTTTGAGAATACGCCTTTCGATAGGTAGCCACAGTGAAACACCCCTCAGTAAAGCGATGCACGTTCTGCCTACATGAAAGCAGTGCCGCCACAGCATGAGCGCAAGGCAACCCATACAACTGCCACCCTCTACAAAGACAACAACGGTTTCTTATATCAACTATATTTGTTCCTTCATGGGAAATGACTTCGAATTCTGCCTCATTTGCTCTGAGCACTTGGTAGGTCCGCGCTCTGTCAAGAGCCTCAGAAACATGCCTCTCGGCAGAAGGAACAAGTATGGATCCCCACTCCATGCTTGCTTCTCGTCGCTCATTGAACCAAGTCATGAGTTGCCGACGGATGGACTCCATCATTTGGATTATCGGAAGCGCAGAGGCTTCAAGAATCCAAGAATTTAAAGATTCCACTATGTTGGCAGTAAGATGCCCAAACCTTGTCCCTTCAAAATATGCTGTGGCCCACAAGCGAGGTGGAACCCGGCGGATCCAATATGCAGCTTCCTGTGATATCTCCTCAATCTCGAGGACTCTTGCTTCAAAATCAATTACGGTGAGAGCATTTGCAGATTCCCAGAGAAGGTTGACAAGGACCGTGTTGTTGAACTCCTTCCGGAAGCTTTCACTGAGGTGGCGCATACAGAACCCGTGAAAAGCGGTAGGGAAGTTTGCTTCCACACCCTCTACAATCCCCTTTTGTCTGTCGGACAAGATTGTAAGCCTTGGCATGTTTTCTGTGTTGGTTTCAAGCAATGTATGGAGCTCAGAGAGGAACCACATCCAATTATCGTCATTTTCCTCATCAACCACCCCAAATGCCAAAGGGAATAGGGCACCATCTCCGTCAAAGCCAGTGGCGAAAAGCAATGTCCCAAGGTATTTGCTTTTCAAAACACTTCTATCCAGCCCAAGAAGGGGGCGACACGCATTCAGAAACCCATAAATTGATGCTTGAAACGAAACAAACAGCCGTTGGAAGCAGTTATCTGCTGGATTCACATAAACTGACGCAATACTTCCAGGATTTGTCCGCCTAATCTGGTCACAATACTGAGGAAGGAGGCGATAATCTTCTTCAAATGACCCACGAACGGAGGCCATGATCCGTTCTTTCCCTCTCCAGGCTTGCTTGTAGGATAGTGTGATCCCATGAACGCGATGAATTTCTTCCAATATCTCCTTTGGTTTGCAATGTGGGTTTTCCCTAAGACTTTGTTCCACGGATTTCGCAACCCACTCAACCGAAGCTTGTTGGTGGCCAAGATGGGTAATTCCACCACAGGTGTGTTGCTCATGGATAGTCCTAATTGTGAAGCTGGGGATACCTGGCAGCTTTGCAGCGTGAATCCTCCAAGGGCATCCCTCACTAGCGCATTTGGCAGTGAAACGGGTCTTGTCGGACTTAACAGTCTGTATCTCAAAGTGAAGAGCAATAGCCATGTCCCTTAATGCCCTCCTACAGCTCTTGACATCAGGAAACTCTTGGCCAACAGTCAACTCATGAGTTGGAGCAAGAGCTACCGATCTGGACTGACGGATAGGTGTGATTTCATAGTGGGATTGCTGAATAGACATATCTGGGGAAGCTACAATACTCAACTCCTGGTTGTGGTCCAAGTTCTCATCCATATCATGGTTCTCTATGGCAGTCAATTCATTATTCTCCAACGCACCCAGCTCGTGATTTTCAGGGGCAGTATCATCTTCATCAATAGCAGGGTCATTGATCTTACCTGGGTTTATTCCATTGCTGTCGGTTTGTTCTAACCTGTTCTGTTGTTCGTCGCTCGGAACATGGGTATTTTGTGGAGCCATTTCATGGTCATGGGCTTCAGTCGGCTGACCTAGCACCGACTTGTGATCATGGGCCTGAACTAAACCTAAATCATCATGCTCATGCGTCTGTCCAAGTCCTAAATTATGACCCTCTCCCCTAATGAGATCATGATCATCCACAAGTCCCAAATTCTGGTTCTGTAACATTGGGAAATCCTGTCTTTGCCCAATGATCATGTCATGGTTTGCCATGAGTAATCCACTCAAATTTCACACGCAAACTAAATACCCAAATAAGAAGGCGAAAAGGGCACTCAAGAAACACTCAAAACTCTATGTTGCTCCTTATGTCCCAGAAAGCCTGTTCAAATGGAAATTAGGCATCAATAAGCATCCTTTTTTTTTTTTTGCACTACTCCAAACAAGCAAAAAAAAAAAAGGATATACAATTTTTTATCCAAACTTAATCTACGATACAAACACCAACAAATTAACATAGTGAATGTTACTGCCCCTTGTTCATTACTTTCTCAATAAATTAGCAAATCTGCAGGGCCAAGCAAACTTTGAATTGGCTCAAGAACATGGTAAGAACATGCCATCCTCAAAGAATAAGAGTAAACGATGCATTGGGTTTCTAGGCTAATACAATCAAATTAAGTCAAAATTTTGAACCCCCCCTCTATTTGGAAAGAAAGAAATTGTCGAATCTTTCAGCAGATTGGCCATGAGTCTGCTTCGTTGAAAGGCAGGTGGTGGAAGAGCTCAAAGCCTGTGCTTGCTTTTGGAGAAATGTGCAAGTCTGTGGATAACATGAGTCTTTGTATGGCTTGGGGAATTGTTGACTTTATTTTTTGAAACTCTAAGCCTAGCTCTTGAGGTATGTTGCAGTTTCGTTTCTAGTCTGTCTGGGTTTCTGGCATTGGAGCTATGGCTTTGGTTGTATTGTGGCTGTCTTGGTTGTAGAGTGGGTGTTACTGTTCTCAAGGGTATCCCCGGGTTCCTTTACTATATTGCCTTTTCCCAAAAAATTTTTTTTTTTTTGAACCCCAATCTAAATTGTAGAATTGGACAGACCCAAACTTCACTACATTAATCAAATGAGAGTATCTAAAGAAGCAACTGAAAAATCATGAGGGGCCAATTGAAAAAACTAGGTCCCCTAGATAGAAATAGTGTTCCATTAACAAATATAAGGAGCCAAATTGTTGCGATAATCAAATTCGGAAAATCTCATTTCTGGAACTCCTGTTTGGGCCCTTTTAAGAAAAAATAAAAACAGAGAAAAAAATCACTAAAGCAAAAAATAAAAAAAACTAAAGATGAAAAAATAACAAACATTACAATCAATATTTCTGGTATTTCTGTCGTCCTATATGAACTTTTTATAATTTCTCTAACTAATCATTAATCTCAAAAATTACGATAAAAAGCTAAACAAAAAGTAGAAACTACCGGACAAAAAACTTAGGGAGAATGGAGACTACTATGGACAAAAACAGAGTGTTTCAAAGTCTGAGTGGCCCAATTGACGTCACTAGCCCACAGCCCAGCACAGCCGATGCCCCTTTATAGAATTCCCGATTACGTCACTCATCTAACTAAGCCTGGTCGTACTACGACGTTTTCTCAACCACCAAAACGGCGATTAATACTGTAACAAAGATCACCATAACTAGACTAGACCAATCAAAAACAGCTCACCTGGAGGCATCCGAAGAAGAAGCCGCAAAACCCTAATCAAGAATGCACATAAAGAGCTCCCATCACGGCTTGGAAAACCGAGGAAACCTGCGAACAATTGGGATAAAACAGAATCAGATTATCAATGCAGAGATCACTGATCAAACAACTATTCTAAAACGACGGCTCATAATCAATAATCTGAAACGTATAGAAAGATGAGAAATCCCGAGAGAGAGAGAGAGAGAGAGAGAGAGAGAGAGAGTTTTGATTTTGGCGGGTGTGAGTGATGAAATTACCAGAGAGATGAGAGAGAGAGAGGGTAGAGAGAAGGAGGAGGCAGAATCTCGGAGGGGCAAAAGGGCAGAGGGTTATCGGAGAATTCCAAGGTCAAAAAACTAGGGCAGAATGCAATAAAAAAGAGGGCATTTACGTCATCTTTTTTTATACTCCTAGTCCAAGCAGTACTCGTTCGGACTATATACTTCTGAGCTCAATATTTTCGGGAAATTACACTTACCTCCCAAGGCTGGATTACGAATTTTGTTTAGGAAATCTTTGTTGCAATATAACACAAATCCAGCGGATATTCCAGAAGATAATCTAGATCAATTTCTAGATGAGATTTTAGATGATGAAAATCCGGCATAAAACCTAGTTCCGCTGGACTATTGAAGTGATTGTGAGTCCTATTTGTACTCTACAATTTACATGGACGTTCCAATCTACATTACCTTAGTCCCCCAACCAAAAAACAAAGTAAAAAGAGTCTTTTTGGAAATTAATTTTCATACTCCCTTTTTTATATGTACTCTCTCTCTCTCTCTCTCTCTCTCTCTCTCTCTCTCTCTCTCTCTCTCTCTCTCTCTCTCTCTCGTTTTTTGGTGGTGTAAGTGTTATGTAATTTTTTTTGCTAAAAGCAAAAAAAAGAGTGTGGATATAAAAAAAGAGAAGTAGCAAAATCAATTCTCGACTTTTAAAAAAAACCCGAACAAACTACATTACCTTGTACTCAAGGATAAAAGACACATCCATTGTCATAATCACTCTTAGACTATTTTACATAGGGTGACAGTGGAATCCATGTTACAAAACGAAATGTATTACTCCATCTTTTATAAGAGGAGACATGAAAATAAAATGTGTACGTAGCATTTTTTGGGTAGAATTTGAAGCTAACGAATAAATCTTTATCCACTAGCTAATATCTCGGTTTGAACAACACCGATAAAATAACTTTCGAAACTTGATTGGATCTATTTGAGCTGTTATTTTTCTATGTAGCCCTGTAGTGCACATAGGTTTATTAAGTTGATTTTGAACAATGCTTAAAAGTTGAACGAGTTTGACATATTTTCAACCATGGCTCACTTGCATAACGAGCGCTAAAATGAGATTTTGACTAGTCGAGCTTAATTAGCCTGATTGGTTTTTGTATCCACAAGTATATATTTATGGAGCTCTTTATTCTTGGCTTGGTTATATATCCTGGGATAACTTGGGCAAATACCCTGCATACAAAATGAAAATTAACTGAGGAAAAAAGCCCTCATGTTTAGTTTGCTATGATTTGCACTAACATGATTTAGAACTAGCAAGGTAGAGAACCAAGAAGTGGAAACAATCCAATGCTCTTTCTCTGAACTTCTTCTCGCGGAATGTAGAACTATATTTTTAAACACCTCAATCGGCGTAAAGAAGTAGCAGTCTAGGCCTCAAATATCAAACAATCAAGCACACTGATGAAGGTTTCACAATCAAGATGTGGATCGATGATGACGGACAATGGAGTGAGAGGTTTTGGTTAAAACAGGAAAAACAACTATACAGAATCCATCACTGTTTCCACACAAGTACAAATACAGTATTTTCCTTGTCCAGAAATTCTCCAAACATACACAGCTTAACGTCATTTACCAAGACAAAGAATGAACAAAATGGATATCTGAATGCCCACAGAAGCTGCAGAAAAGAAACTAAGTTATCTGTTGAAAGGTCCAACTACAAAGGCAGGATAGTGTTGCTCTTCTGTCATTCTTTTTGTAGGAGATTGCCAACGATTCACAGAGCCATATCCCTATATGCTATGGAGACAGGAGGATTGGGTGCTCATATTACTGTAGGGACACCTTCATCAGCAGTTCTGATCTCTTCAATTGGCATCTGATACATCTCAAAGTTCAACTGTTAAGACATAATCCCAAACCATAGGTCCGTGCTCACTGTCTGGTTTTTGTCAAGGAGATATTGGTGTTGCATAGTGCAAGTGTCTGCCTACATGCCATGAGAGAGGAAGTGACTGAGTGTGCATGAATAACACGAGAAAGGGGGATGTTTGATGCCATTAAGTCGCAGAGAAACATGAATAACTCTTTAGAATTGGAAACTTAGGAAGTGACAGAAGTCTGCGCACAAACCATAGTCATTTACAAAAACAACAAAATCCCCCAAAACATCCAATATGGAACTCCCTGCATTAGCTACAGGATGCATAATTTTCCAAATGTGATATTCTAATGAAGCATTGCTTATTCCTTTCTCTTTTGATAAGTAGAGTAACATTTGTAGCAACCTGAACTTGATTCCAATTAGTATCTTCCTAAGGTATTTGGGCCCTTGCTTAATCTCAGTTTCCCAAGTAATTTGACTTGTGCACTCAAAATTGACACAGACCTGAGGCGCGAGTCTAAGAAAAGTTGAGCCCTTAAGCCAGTTATGTATTACATTTACTTCCCTCTGGCATTGCCAACTGTTGATCATCAAGTTGAAGCACTAAAAGGTCTGAAACTGTGATCATACACTTCTATCAACCTGATAATTGCAGCCTCTGAGAAATACATATCTGAGCATTATATCAAGTTTCCCACAATCAACTCCTCTTGATGTCTGTCCAAGACAACGATGAATGTTAACATGATTTTCTTTTGCCGATTAAAAGAAATGAATGAATGTGAACATTCATTTACGAGATAAGCTTAAACAAATCAATCAACCAAAATCCTTCAAAAGGAATAAACAATTTGAAGCACAAATCTTCGACCAAGCATATACACCGAGGAAAGGAAGGAACACTAGAGAATTTTGTAGCTGAAAATGAGCAAGATGAGGAGATTAAACTGGTAAAAGGAAGCAAACAGTTGAGATTTCAGATGCATCGCCTCCCCTCACTTCAGGCTCTCCAATGACTTTCACCTCATTCCCGTCAACATCAAGCAACCTTATAGAATTTAGTTAACACTTCTGGGCCAGTGCCATTGCTAAATCAACTGCGGATTCCAGACAAGGATATAGAGCTACATCTTCATTCTCTGTTAAGAAAAGAAATTCAGAAATCACTTCAATGACTTTAACATGGATAAATGAAAACTACATGATGATACATACAAACTATGAAGTAACTATACATAATTGCCCATGCCTCGCTCCTTGCGTGTGCTGAGTTGCATCTCATATAGTAACGAACATCATAAGCTGTAGGAAAAATTTCACTCTTTGCACTAAACTTTAAAGTAAGTACTGCCCGCAACTGTGTTTGTTGTCCACAAGAACATTCCCACTTAGTATGATATCCACTCAAATATAAATGACAAAATAAGACATGAACTAATGGTTGACACACTCTGCCAGCAGAACCTAATATCAATAGAAAGGGGAAGAAAAAGGATGAAACTTTCTCGGGCTCGGCATGTAATAGTATTAGCTGAAATACATCTTTACATAAAGAATGGTCATTACTCTGCTTATTCCACCCAAAAACCTTGTGTAAACGGTTATGAGCTACCCATATCTGATGTTCGAAATCTTAACCAAGAATCATAAAAGGAAAGCAAGTGAGAACCCGCGAGACAAAATTTGCCTTAACCTGTTAACCCACAAACGAAACCAGTTCATTTGTAGTATATTTTTTCAGGGTGATGAAAACTCCATCAATTTGATTCTCTAGAAGGCAACCCATAGAGGAGTACATCTTTACAATTCTTGATCAAGGACCACAAAAGGCAAAACCTTAGACAGCTAAAACCAAATCACCAGACCGTAAACCACACACCAAAGAACCCTAAAGGCTCTAAACACACAAAATTTTCTCAACCCAGTAGCATAAATGCCTGCTAACGCTGGCAAGAAACCCTTAAGTCTGGAAAATATGCCCAAATGAAGCGTCTAAACAAGAACCCACATCACGCATAACAGTAATCTTGATAAATCACAGAGAGAGAGAGAGAGAGAGAGAGAGAGAGAGAGAGGACCATTCTTGAACCGATCTTGAAGTAAACTCTCAACCAGTTTTCTCTATCTTCTGAAGCTTTTGCGCCTGGTGCCTTTGTAGGGGTATTTGGTATTAGTCCCACGTCGAGTGAGTACAACAACACGGGGAGGATTGGGGGCTATAAAATAACGTTGGGTTGCTCATTGAATTATATTTCTTCCGTTTCAATTTGTTTGTCCAATTATCGAAATATTTGTATTTTAAAAATATATTTATATTTTGTATTTTATAATATTTTTATGATTTTGAAAATTTTGTATAATAAAATTAATTGAGATTTATCAAATAAAATTCATACAAATCGGGACGGAGGGAGTACTTACCTGGACGGGGTCCATATGCGATCACTGAGGCGGTGAGGCCTATGGCCTAGGCTGGAAACTTTCATTGCACTTAGGAGGGGTGTTTGATTAAGGTCTGTTCAAGTGGTGGTGGAGTTTACGTCATAATTTGTATTAGTGGAGGCCTGTGTTCGCGTGGCTCCTTCCCAATTTCAAGTTAAAATTCCGTGGCCCAATCGTTGGGAGTCCTATAAATATGTCCAAATGACGCTGCATGTGATTCATACAGCAAATCAGCTTAAGCCCAATGCACCAGACTGCAAATGACGAGGAGAAACGCTGGCCCAGAAGAAAAAAGTAGAATGTGTGGGAACAACAATTGAATAGGAGTATTATTAGAATGTGTGGGGTCGAAAAAATGATTCAATGAAATTCATCAGTTGACGTTCCTTTGATTAAATCATGTTAACGAGCTATCGGGGCCGCCGGCTTATGTGTTCATCGATGAACTCGTGTTCATCGATCAACTATGAGTTCACTAGTTAAGAGGAGAGAAATCAAAGAAATAAATGGTATTTGAGCAAAGAAATAGTGTTATGTAGTGGCATATTAACTATATTCTCACATTGTTATAGTAAAATTGTAAGAACTCAAGTGATTAGGTACTGATTAGACTCGGGTAATTCACGGCCCTAGTGCCACGGGCTAGATTGCTGAGCTCGATTGTTCATGAGAAGCTCTCTTGAGACCGACAAAATGAAGTTTCCACCTTGATCATCAAATTACGCAGAATCTCGGTGACTACGTGATTGATCCCTATGATTGAAGATCCGATGAACTTCCGATTTTTTGTGGATCTATAGGAGAAAAGTGAAATTGATTGAAAAATCATAATTTTGACGATTACTGAGATTTGATTCTTTTTTCATCTAAACTTCGATTGATACTTTCAATACCAATGGAAATGTTATCAACGTTAATGTGCATATATAGTTAAATATAAATTGTTCAAACCGTATCGCGTAGGCATTACGTGTTGTTGGATGTAATACTTTGCCACGCGATGTCCATCTTAAATTTGATTACTTCTGTCTTCACAAGGAGGGTTCGATTTGTAATCAAATATTTTTTTAAAATGAAATAGTAAGGCACATGAGTTTCTTGGTCCCATTATTCGCTCTCAATCCTATTTTACCATCTTGCTCTCCATCCTTGCTCTTAGAAATTTTATAATTTGAAACGTTCTATAGATGTTTTCACCATTGCGCTTTCACTTTCGCTCATGTTCAAGCATTACGTGACTTAAGTCATGACAATTGATGTTTGCTGTTAGAGTATGCAATTCACTTGGATGCATGTGTATGGATCTGATATATTTAAAACCGTCCGAAACACATGATCCCCACACGACACACGTGATATATTTAAAACCGTCCGAAACACATGATTCCCACACGACACACGTGAAACCTACGCATATCAAACGATATAGTGTGCACATGTCCGTTCCACTTCTGTACGATTTTTGTTGGAATTGAAATTGGGCATTGCTCCTTCCATGCACAGCATCTCTGCTGATAATTTCCTTCGGTCAACACCCATAGGAAAGATCCCAGGTGCAGTGTATCTACAGTGTAAAAAAAGAACTCTCAGATCTACACGAAAACAGACAACCAGCCACCCAAGTCTTTTTTCTGACCAAGGAAAAAAACAAAAACCACTCAAGTCTTTGTTGCGGTCACATGAAACACGAGTTTACCTTATCCTAAATAACCCAGGTAACTGTTCTTTCTTGCTCCGATTGCAGTTCTTCGTGCATCTTTTATGATTCATATGCATACACATATGCACACAGACGTTTACAAGAACATGGGATTGCCTTTGTGTCAATCTCTCTAGAGAAAGAGGTTCCGACTCTTTTTCGTAAGAAAAAGAAAACACCCAAGTCCCTAAAATTGGACATATATAGGTAGCTGTGTGTTGTATGGTCTGTGAGAATCTTGGACCCTAAAGAAATTGTTGTTGTTGTTGTAGATTTAGTATTTGTTGAATTGCTTGAGAGAGATGGGGGAAAAGTTTTGGCTGAATGAAGCGGACAAGGGTATGGTGGAATCCGTGTTGGGCAGTGAAGCCTTTGAATTCTTGGTTGCTTCGGCCTCTGGCAATGTGTTGTCGGAGTTTGCATCGTCGGCCGGAGATCTAGGTTTACAGAAAGGGCTTTCCAAGATTGTTGAGGGCTCAAATTGGAACTATGCAATTTTCTGGCAGGTTTCTAAGTCGAAATCGGGAAATTCGGCCTTGATTTGGGGTGATGGGTATTGTAGAGAGGCGAAAGGGAGTGAGGTTGGGACTGGGAACGGGTCACAGGATCGGAAGTATGAGGGAGGAGATAGGAAAAAGAGGGTGTTGCAGAAGCTTCATGCCTGTTTTGGAGGGGTTGAGGAAGATAATTGTGCATTGAATTTGGATTTGGTTTCAGATGTGGAGATGTTCTATCTCACATCTATGTATTACTCATTCCCATTTGATAAGCCCTCTACACCTTCTCAGGCATTCAATACTGGTAGAGTGATTTGGGCTTCAGATACAAAAAATTGTTCAGAACACTACCAATCCAGATCTTATTTAGCAAATTTGGCTCGATTCGAGACAGTAGTTTTTGTCCCACTAAAATCAGGAGTAGTGGAGATTGGCTCAATAAAAACGGTCCCTGAAGAACAGAATTTGGTTCAAGTGGTTAAAACTGCATTTGGGGGACCTCTGCCTTCACAGGGAAAACTGGTGCCAAAGATATTTGGGCATGAACTTAGTCTTGGTGGCACAAAATCGCGTGCCATGACTATAAGCTTCTCACCCAAAGTGGAAGATGATTCTGGGTTTGCATCAGAATCTTATGAATTGCAAGGTGTGGGCTCTAATCAAGTTTATGGGAACTCTTCAAATGGGTGTCGAAGTGATGAGGGTGAAGCAAAATTGTTTCCACACATGAATTTGGGGGGTTTGGAACAAGGTCGCGAGGACTTGTTGATTCAATCTGATGAGAGGAAACCTAGAAAGAGAGGGAGAAAGCCTGCCAATGGGAGAGAGGAACCATTGAATCATGTGGAAGCAGAGCGACAGAGGAGAGAGAAGCTCAACCAACGGTTTTATGCATTGCGAGCTGTTGTTCCTAATATCTCCAAAATGGACAAGGCCTCTCTTCTTGGCGATGCCATTTCGTATATCAATGATCTTCAAGGAAAGATAAGGATTCTAGAAGCTGAAAAGGATATGGTTAACTATAAGCAAAAGCAGGGCAGTGTCCCAGAAATTGATTTTCAAGCGAGGCACGACGATGCAGTTGTACGAGTGAGTTGCCCATTGGATTCTCACCCGGTTTCAAGGGTTATAAAGGCGTTCAGGGAGCATCAAGTTATAGCACAGGAGTCTAAAGTTTCCACAACAGAAGAAGGTGAGATTGTTCATACATTCTCTATCCGGGCTCAAGGTGGCACTGCTGAGCATTTGAAGGAGAAGCTTGTTACTGCTCTTTCAAGGTGAGATCTGGCTTTTGGTGTTGTATTTCGAAGGTTAGTCTCTTGTTGCATATCGTGTCTCGCTGTTCAAGAAGTGGTCGTATTTGCTCAAGTTAGGATTGTGCAATCCTTGTTGAAAACTGGGAACGTTTTGTTGTTGCTTATCTGGTTTTATTTGCTTCGAGTATGTATCCTCGAACTTACAATTGTTGAAGCTACTTAATAGTTAAATTCATCAGGATAGTTCTGTTGAGTTTTTGTTGTGTTTGGCATATAAAAGAGTGGAAAAGCCATAAAACAACCCGCAACGAGGATTGGATATTAACCGTAAATGAAATTTTGATGGGTTGGATCTAAAACTTGAGGATTACTGATCCGTGTCGCTATAGTCTTTTGTCTGACTTCACATTCCTGTTGAAGACAGTAAGAACTTAGAAGGGGGTGGTAGGTTTGGTGTTTCATTTGAAGTTCCTGAGAATGAGAACTAGTACTCTGATGCAGATTTTCAAGCAGAACCTGAGTTGAATCAACCTAAACTTATTCAACAGTAGAGCAAGGACCCTAGTCACTAAACACATAAAGCTCTATAAGTTCCTGGAAGCCTATGTTGGTATTAGCAATATCAGCCATGGTCAAGTACACATTACAAAAGTGCCTCTCTCCATCTTCCATGTAAGATCATTCAGAATTGCTTGGAACTTGGGAATTGAGAGTAAAGGGAATTAAATTATGTGGGATTTCATTTCTCTTTGTTTGGTTACAGATTAGATATCCCAAAGTACCTTATCCCTTCTTTATTCGCCAATTTGAATTCTGCAAATCAAACATGAATAAGGAACTTGCTTTTGGCTCCCAACTTCGTGGTTAACTTAAGCCACGTATTGTTTCTAAATATTAGTGTGCAGAAGTAGTATGTAGGTAAACTCAAATCTAAGATAACAAAGACATAAATTATCCTAGTCTTGTCAGTAAAATTAGACCTTAATTAATAGAATTACCAATGTAGCATTATCTCCTTTCAGTAGCATTCTAATTCTTGTTTTTCATTTTTTTTGCTCACCTGTGTATCTAAATCCGATGAGAAGTCTGTAGATGAAGTAGCAGAACTGGGGAGGAAAGTGTTAAATAATGTTGATCCAAAAAGTGACCTGAATCACTTTCCTTTTTTTCTTTCCTTTTCTTTTTTCCTTCTATTATGATCAGCATCCAAACATAAACCAAGAGAAAACTCTTGCTCTTTCCATATTCTATAGAACTAGCATACTTACATCACACAAAAGATAAAAAAGAATGAAGATCAAAAATGCTATTTGCCTGGGTCTGCACCAGTCTTATTCTAGCCCCTAGTTACGGTTGATTTCTCTGACTTACTAAGGTAGTAAATGAGTAATAAGAAGGGCTTTTGGGCGGGTTTTGTTTAGAATCAACTTGTGGCGACACCAACTGGAACCATGAGTTGCGGCAGCGGCGGCGGCGGCGGCATAGCATGACCGGCAAAGCCTTTCTGGCCGAGGGTACTAGTATGTGGTATGTGCGTCCCCCCACTTCCTGCCGACGGGGGGACATCAGCCCTCAGAGACTGTAAACTCAGGTTTTCTTCACTTAAGACTCTAGCAGCTTCATGTGGTTTGAACATGCTTAGAAGAAACAGGAGGGCTAGAATTGCCAAAGATTTGTTTATGGGTTTCATCTTGTTTGTTATAGGAAAGCAAATAAAGAGTTGAGGAATTCATGCAGGGGAGCCTGGGGTATTTATAGGGTGCAAGATATCAAGGGGTAGGACTTGGAGTTTTTACGTGTTTTTTTTTTTTAAAATTTGTTGGAAGGGGATTTTGACTGTTGACTCGTTAATTGGATTAAACATGGGGTTCAGAAATTGAATGGGTCGCAAAGTTTTTCTAATTTTTAATCTGAGACTTCCATTTCTTCAACCTTTTTGTAAACACGTATTCCTCTATTTCCTTGAACATGACTGCAGCATGCAAGGTGGGGACGTCAAAATAGAAAATGAAACCGCACTCTCTCTCTCTCTCTGCGCGCGCTACCCGAGGTCCTTTTGATGACCTGTGTTTGTTCACTGTCTTTGCAAATACTTTTAGAATGGAGTATAAGTATTTTGTTTTGGGTGCAGAGGTAAATTGACTCAGATTTGGAGTCTTGTGTTTGGCGACGCTTGTTCACCGTAGACGGATGTTTTTTTATTTTTTATTTTTATGAATAGATGTGTCTCTTCTCTTGTGACTATTAAGAAAGTCTTCAGTTAGTCTATCTATATTGCATCCTTTATTCATTTTAGGATGGGTTGATTTTCGAATGCCTTCATTGAGTCAGAGATTTTTCATTTGAGAGAGTACAAACACAAGTTTGGTTCGACAGACCCATTGATTGTAGTGCTGCTTCTGTGGTGCGCTCGATCAAGTATTGCTGAGAGATAGATGCCCATGTAAACCGTAAGAACCGCAACGGGGACAAATCTATCTTAACTACAACGTGCAGCACTCGCCTTGGTTTTGGTTGGATGGCTTGGATTTTCAAGTTCAAAGAGAGAAAAATGAAATGGAGTAAATATAAATTCTTGTTCTAAGATTTTGGTGGCAAGCACATGTCATGCCATGCCATGCCCTGCCTAGTCCGGTGATAAACATATGTCGTGCCATGCCTTGCCTGACCCGGTGTCCAACACTTATCGTTTCACCCACTCCGCCCCCTTCGTCGGCCCCTGTTACAAGGGGGTGAATCTTGTTGAATGGTTGATCTTCTTCTAAATGTTTTTTTTTTTTTTTTTTGAATGTTTGAACTTTGAAGTCTCTTTTTTTGATCTGTAAACTTTGAACTTTGAAGTCTTGGTTGCAGAGTATATAGGCGTGTAAAGGGTTTGTTGCAAAGTCTGATTGCCATGCAAATGCAATATCTAATCCCTGTCCGACTTTAGGGGGACAATTTGGGTAATGCACAAGTCTCTCGCGTGAAATATTATCCGCGGAATTGGATTCCTCATTCCATTCAATGGAAAATAAATACTATTAATTCAAACAAGAAGGCTTAGTTGTTAGAAAAAACAGAGTAAACGCATTCCTACCTCTCCAAAATTGACTTTTACAAGGTAAATAAATACTGTAAATATTCTTTTGTTTTCCTAGAAAAATCGTCCACCGGACTAATTAATTGGCGAAAAAGTAGTAGAAAGTGACGCTAAAGGAAAACGCTACTCCCTCCGTGTAGTTTGAAAAAATCCAACTTATTAATTAATAAGACAAAGATACTAGCAATAATTAAAAGTTGTAATTAAACTTTTCAAAAAATTGGCATTTAATTTCAGTTGCACTTGTCACTTCAATTCTTTAGAAGAGTGATGACAAGGTGTTTTTCTACGATTTCGTTTTCGATAGTTCAAAATCGACAAACAATTTGCAACATTAGAAAGTAAAAAAAAATGGACAAACAGAATGAGATGGAATATGAACTTTCCTCTGAAAATTTTGCGGGTAGTATTTTTCATCGAGCAATGCTATGAGCAAAGACAAAAGTGCAAAGATCTGGACACATTTGTGTTAATTTGAAATCGTTCGACGCACGTGGAGCCCACACGCATTGAACGGTTTCAAAAACATATATGTATGGCAGAATTCGTGCACTTTCATCTGTGCTCGTAGCATATATATATATATTTCATCATGCCCTTCTATCAAGCAAAGAGCAGACTGCGTAAAGGAGAAGCTGATAGCTAGCTCAGCCGATCAGCTCAACCCAACTGGCAATTGTAAAACGACAATCCTACGTCCAGCGCAAGGTAGGCTACCACACGCCTATTGAGGTCCATTTCGGGCCCTATAAAAATAAAAAAAAATATTTATAAATTTTAAAATAATATTTTATGAGGTCTTATAAGAAATCAGCTCCAACGGATATCGGTAGGTATGTTTCTTGAATTCGTAGGGAGTTTCACTACAAATTCAAAAAGACATACCTACGGATATCCGTTGGAGTTGATTTTTTACAGGGCTCTATAAAATATTATCTTAAAATTTATGGGTATTTTTCTGTAGGGTCTGAAATAGGCCCCAATAGACGTGCGGTGACTCTGGACCTTTTGAAAAACTCTAAAAAACCACCCCCCACCCAAGGAGAAGAGTCAACGCAAACGCTCACGCTCACGCTCATGAAGATGGATGTGGAGTGACTCTCCTCGTTTATGTATGAGGTTGTAGCGTTAATTGTCTTAGTTAAAATTGGATTACTTTTCTACTCTTTTTCTTTCCCCACTAGACAAGGCATCTAACTAGTAATTGTCGAACAAAATTAACTTAGAGCCCGTTCCAGAACACCTTCTTAAAAAATAAATACTTATTTCATATTTTCAAACTCAAAAATAATGTAAATGAAAAATAATTTTTCAAATTTTTTTGCACCGTATTAAAGATCTCAATGAGATCTTTCAAACAAGATCCATAATGCATATTTTTATATTTCAATAAGCCCATTATTTTTGAGCTTGAAATTGCCTTCTTAAAAAATAAGTACTTATTTCGCATTCCGGAACGGGGCCTAAGCTTAGTTGCCACCTTTGTATGAGAAAGTCTTCAATACACACTATTTTAAGGTGTGTATTATATGCACCTATTGTATGGTTCATATTGTGCCACCTCATAAAAAATTACTTGTAGGACCGGTTATTCATAATATTTTATTTCATATCGTAACTTTTATACTAAAAATTCGTAACTTTTTAGCAATAGATTCATAATATTTTGGGAATCATAACATTTTGGTGTGTTTCAATGATGGTACATATGATATACATTCAAATAAGGGGTGTGTATTGTAGCACTTCCCCCTTTGTATACTTCTATAGTACTGGAGGTCAAAGAGAGTCAATCTTTGCAAAAAACTGAGATTGATTATTTGTTCCCTTGATCTATTTGCTTAGTAATTTGTTCCCTTAATGAACTATCTGTTGAGCTTAGTATAATTGTGGACTTATGTTTTATGTAATTCAGGTATTTGTATTCTTCTACTGCTAATAATGATAACAATAATAATAATAATAATAACACAGTAATGATCTACGGGCCAAAAGCGGCGATAGAATGAATGACTACAAGAATTATTAGAAATTTCCAACATAACAACAAAATTACAAGGATTTGCAGCCTCACAATATGGGGGTAAGCTCCTCGTCATACTCTAATCCTCCATACTCTTCTAAACTCTTAAAGTTGCCCTTATTCTGGATACCCGGCAATGATCCGCCCCGTTCATCTCATAGGCCTCGTAGAGAATGTCGTCTGAAGTGTAGAGTTATCGATACAAAACCACAAATATAAAATATTTCAAAAGATCACGATGTAATTTGCTCTATCATCTTGATTTAACATATACTATTAGACTTTATTCCATATTGCTCATTTAAGCCACCCAAACTTGGTTATTATAATTTGTAATTTACTCCACTAGCTTATTGCCAATTAGTTTTAAGTTGGAACTCTCCAAAAAATCTAACAAATACAAAAGAAAAGTAACAACAAGAATACCATATAGGTATTGTCAAAAAAAGAATACAACATAGGAAACAAAAACTTGGGAAATCATTAGTTTGCTCTTATTATTCTTTGCTAATCAACATAGTCCAAACGCAAACCAGAAGCATATCTTGTTGCCCTGTCCATGTTCTTTTTCAGAGCTCTATGTATTTATACACACAACAAATAGAGGTACGTATAATGAATGGAGTGAAATACTAAAGCCTACAATTTTGACTTGCACCAGTCTTATTCTAGTCAATAATCACAGTTGAATTCTCTGACTTCAAAAGTAAATGAATCTCTTGTAACATTGGTTTTGGCTGGGTTTTGTGTACAAATTAATTGGTGGCCACACCAAATTGAACCGTTTGTTGTGGGTAAACCGGAGGTGGCAATGGCATCGCCTGACCGGCAAAGCCTTTCTGGCCAAGGGTGCTGGCGGTGATGTGGGTGTCGGGACTTGGATGCGAGGGGGTAACAGGAGCCCTTTGCAGGGCAAAGCCTTTCTGGCCGAGGGTGCTGGCGGGGATATTGGTGTCGGGACTTGGATGCGAGGGGGTCACAAGAGTGTTGGCGGGGATGTGGGTGTCGGGACTTGGATGCGAGGGAGTCACTGGAGTCCTTTGCACGGCGAAGCCTTTCTGGCCGAGGGTGCTAGCGGGGATGTGGGTGCCGGGACTTGGATGCGAGGGGGTCACTGGAGTCCTTTGCACGGCAAAGCCTTTCTGGCCGAGGGTGCTAGCGGGGATGTTGGTGCCGGGACTTGGATGTGAGGGGGTCACAGTAGTCCTTTGCACAGCAAAGCCTTTCTGGCCGAGGGTGCTGGCGGAGATGTGGGTGTCGGGACTCGGATGCGAGGGGTCCACAGGGGTATGATCCAGAGACTGTAAAAGCAAACTCTCACTCTTCATAAACTCTTCTTCTTGTTCATGCAAGATTCTAGCTGCTTCATGTGGTTTGAATATGGTTAGAAGAAAAAGTAGAGCTAAAATGGCTAAGGCAACGTTTATAGTTCTCATTTTGCTATGCCTATACTAATTGGAGAAAGCAATTAAAGAGCTAGCTGGTGATGTTGGTAGATTATGAAAAGTACTGGGAGGGAGTTGGATCTATTTATATGCAAGAAGTTGAAGTTTCGTGGTGTCTATCTTGGAGGGATATTGACTGTTAACGTGGTGCTTGGGTATGAAGAAAACAAAGTCTTAATTTTTACAGTAATTTAATTTGGAAACATTTAATTTTCAACCTTTGTGAACACGTCATTCCTTGAACATGACGGCATGCAAGCACGTAAGCCATGTAAAGCACGAGACAGAAAATGTAAGACTCTTTTTTTAGTTCGGGGGTGTTCGGGTCTGCGTACATTGACTAATTAATCCCCTCTTCGATCTGGTTAAATATAGAACATCCATGCTGTGATTAGGGGAGATGATTGTAAAAAAAAAGGTAAGCAACAATGTAAATTTGCAAAAGTAAGAGGGCTAGGTCAAAGGTTTCTATTTCGATTCCAATTTTGAAATTCGAACCGCAAGTGATATTAGAAATGAAAATTGATTTTTGCTCTCTACTTTTGTATGTAGATGCTCTATTTTGTACATGAAGTTAGTAGTTACTTCACGTTAAAAGTGAAACGTATGCATACAAAAATGGAGTGCCAAAATCAGCATCCGTTTAAAAGCTATAGTAGAAAATTACCACCTGAAATTAAATTCTTTTGGATGATGGAGCATGAAAATTTCTTTTACACAGAATTTATTTATGCCACATGAGATTTCATAATATTTTGATAGCTGCATCCGGGTCAGCTTACGTGCACCTCAACTAATTTTGAAACCCTGAATAAGGCCCTGTTCTACTAAGGTTCTTATTTTTTAAGTAATTATTTTATGCTTTATGATACATGTTATTCTCTCACAATACATCACCTTTAATTCAAAAAATAAATACTTATTTAAAAATTAAATACTTATTTTCCTTAGCGGAAAGTATATATTTTGATAACCGAATACGGGTCAGCTTACGTGCACCTCGATTAACGTGAAATCGTCCCTACCTGAGATGGTATTACTTTTACCAATTAGGTTTAATTCAAAGGTAGGAATGAGACCTATGAGTTGAGCCTTGTTGGAGGATTTGATTTTTTGCTCTCTATCTCCCCATCCTCATTTTTGGGGCCTTTGAATATATGCTTACCAAGGTTTTACGCGGCAGTCTATCCAAAGTAAGGAATTCAATTCCACGGATATGAGTCTCACATGACTCTCAGTCTCCTATAGGCCACGCAATACAAGGGGGAAGATTTTTTAACAGAACACACAAGTCGATCATGAAAATGATATTAGGAGTTTGGTTTGAAACCTTAACGAATTTCAAGCAAATTTTTAACGAGCCATGATGTATTGAGCCCAAGTAGCTTGGTTCGTTATAGTGAATTTTTATTGAGCTCGAGTAGCTTGGTGCTTTCCTACACCAAAATTGAATGCATGGCCGGTTTGATGTATGTATGGAAGTACTCGGGTGATTGATATTTGATAGTCTTTCTTCATAAAAATTTATCATGGTGGCCTCGAGTATTATCTGCATAAAAGAGCTTCGACTACTTTGTGATTCCAGTATCTCAAATGAGCTTTGATTGATACTGTGTTGAGCTTAAAAGATGTGTTCGGACTTCCAATATTTGTGCACGAAAGTTCTTTACCAGCCCTACATAAACATTTGCCAGTCATGATCATCTCCAACTAAACAAACAAGCTAGCAACATCTCGCTTAGGTTTCGTGTCATGCCTAGCCAAAACTCTTAAATTTGCCCTTATTCTGGATACCCGGCAATGATCCGTCCCGTTCATCTCATAGGCCTCGTAGAGAATGTCGTCTGAAGCATAGAGTTATCGATACAAAACCCCAAATAAAAATTATTTCTCATAGGCCTCGTAGGGAATGTCATCTGAAGCGTAGAGTTATCGATACAAAACCCCAAATAAAAAATATTTCAAAAGATCATGATGTAATTTGCTCTATAATCTTGATTTAACATATACTATTAGACTTCATTCCATATCACTCATCTAAGTCACTCAAGCTTGGTTATTATGATCTATAGGTTACTCCACTTATTGCCAATTAGTTTTAAGTTAGAACTCTCCAAGAAATCTAACAAATACAAAAGAAAAATAACAACTAGAATACAATATAGGTATTGTCAAAAAAAGAATACAATATAGGAAACAAAAACTTGGGAAATCATTAGTTTGCTCTTATTATTCTTTGAACCAGAAGCATATCTTGTTGCCCTGTCCATGTTCTTTTTCAGAGCTCTATGTACTTGTACACACAACAAATAGAGGTATAATGAATGGAGTGAAATACTAAAGCCTACAATTTTGACTTGCACCAGTCTTATTCTAGTCAATAATCACAGTTGAATTCTCTGACTTCTAAAGTAAATGAATCTCTTGTAACATTGGTTTTGGATGGGTTTTGTGTAAAAATTAATTGGTGGCCACACCAAATTGAACCGTTTGTTGTGGGTACACCAGAGGCGGCAACGGCATCGCCTGACCGGCAAAGCCTTTCTGGCCGAGGGAGCTGGCGGGGATGTGGGTGCCGGGACTTGGATGCGAGGGGGTCACTGGAGTCCTTTGCACGGCAAAGCCTTTCTGGCCGAGGGTGCTGGCGGGGATGTGGGTGCCGGGACTTGGATGCGAGGGGGTCACAGGAGTCCTTTGCACGGCAAATCCTTTTTGGCCGATGGTGCTGGCGGGGATGTTGGTGCCGGGACTTGGATGCGAGGGGGTCACTGGAGTCCTTTCCACGGCAAAGCCTTTTTGGCCGAGGGTGCTGGCGGGGATGTGGGTGCCGGGACTTGGATGCGAGGGGATCACTGGAGTCCTTTGCACGGCAAAGCCTTTCTGGCCGAGGGTGCCGGCGGGGATGTTGGTGTCGGGACTCGGATGCGAGGGGTCCACAGGGGTATGAGCCAGAGACTGTAAAAGCAAACTCTCAATCTTCATAAACTCTTCTCCTTCTGCATGCAAGATTCTAGCTGCTTCATGTGGTTTGAATATGGTTAGAAGAAAAAGTAGAGCTAAAATGGCTAAGGCAACGTTTATAGTTCTCATTTTGCTATAGTAATTGGTGAAAGCAATTAAAGAGCTGCTGATGTTGGTATATCGATTATGAAAAGTACTGGGAGGGAGTTGGATCTATTTATATGCAAGAAGTTGAAGTTTTCGTGGTGTCTATTTTGAAGGGATTTTGACTCTTAATAACGTGGTGACGGGTGTGTTTAGTAAGGAGCTTAGAAAATTCAATGGGTCGTTCATGAAGAAATTTTTACAGTAATTTAATTTGGAAACATTCAATTTCAACCTTTGTGAACACGTCATTCCTTGAACATGACGGCATGCAAGCACGTAAGCCATGTAAAGCACGGGACAGAAAATGTAAGACTTTTTTTAGTTCGATGATCAGGGGTGTTCGTGCCCGCACACATCAACTAATTAATCCCCTCTCTGATCCGGTTAAATATAGAACATCCGTGTCGTGATTAGGGGAGATGATTGAAAAAGAAGAAGTAATAATCTCTCTCACAATGTCAATTTGCAATAAAAAGAGGGCTAGGTCAAAGGTTTCTATTTCGATTCCAATTTTGAAATTCGAACCGCAAGTGATATTTAAAATGTAAATTGATTTTTGCGCTTCACTTTTATATGCAGACGCACCATTTTGTACGTGAAGCTACTAGTAACTTCATGTTAAAAGTGGAGCATATGCGTACAAAAATAGAGTGCCAAAATCAGCATCCATTTAAAAGCTATAGTAGAAAATTACCACCAAAAATTAAATTCTTTTGGATGACGGAGCATGAAAATTTCTTTTACACAAATTTATTTATGCCTCATGAGATTTCATAATATTTCGATAGCCGGATCCGGGTCAGTTTACGTGCACCTCAACTAATTTTGAAACCCTGAATAAGGCCCGTTCCGATAAAGTTCTTATTTTTTAAATAATTATTTTTCGTTTTACGAGACATGTCATTACCTCACAATACATCACTTTTAATTCAAAAAATAAGTACTTATTTTCCTTAGCGGAAAGTATATATTTTGATAACCGAATACGGGTCAGCTTACGTGCACCTCGACTAACGTGAAATCCTCCCTACCTGAGATAGTATTACTTTTACCAATTAGGTTTCAAAGGTAGGAATGAGAGACCTATGAGTTGAGTCTTGTTGGAGGATTTGATTTTATACTTACCAATGTTTTACGCGGCAGTCTATCCAAAGTAAGGAATTCAATTCCACGGATATGAGTCTCACATGTCTCTCAGTCTCCTGTAGACCACGCGATACAAGGGGAAAGATTTTTTAACAGAACACACAAGCCATGAAAATGATATTAGGAGTTTGGTAAACCTTAACGAACTTCAAGCAAATTTTTAACGAGCCATGATGTATTGAGCCCAAGTAGCTTGGTTCGTTATAGAGAATTTTTATTGAGCTCAAGTAGCTTGGTGCATGTTTTTCTACACCAAAATTGAATGCATGGCCGGTTTGATGTATGTATGGAAGTACTCGGGTGTTTGATATTTGATAGTCTTTTTGCATAAAAATTTATCAGCCGGCCCCGATCGAGTATTATCTGCATAAATGAGATTCGACTTCTTTGTGATTCCAGTATCTCAAAAGAGCTTTGATTGATACCGTGTCAAGCTTAAAAGATGTGTTCGGACTTCCAATATTTGTGCACAGAAGTTCTTTACCAGCCCTACATAAACATTTCCCAGTCATGATCATCCTACTAAACAAACAAGCCAGCAACATCTCGCCTAAGTTTCGTGTCATGCCTAGCCTAATCCGATGTCCAGCACTTATCGTTTCACCCACTCCACCCCTTCGTCGGCCCCTGTTACAAGGGTTGAATGGTTGATCTTCTTTCAAAATTTTTCATATTCTTTTTTTGATTTTGAATGTTTGAACTTTGAAGTCTTGCAGAGTATATGTGCGTATAAAGGTTTTTTTTTTTGTTGCAAAGTCTGATTGCCATGCATATGAATGCATTATCTAAGCCTTGTCGAGACTTGAGGGGTAATGCATCGAGTCTCTGGCGTGAAGTATTATCCGCGGAATTGGATTCCATTCAATGGAAAATATTCAAAATAGTACTTCCTCCGTGACTCCGTCTCATATTTTTGGTCATGTTTTATTTTTTGTGCGCGCACTTAAACAATTGTGTATATCTCACAATCAATAATATTTTTTTTGTGATTTCGAAAACTTTGATTAATAAAATTATTTGAAATCTATCAGATAAGATTCATATTTGATATAAAAATCATTATAAATTAAAAGATATAGCTAATTTTTTTAGAGCTTCCAAATAGTAAACAAGACCAAAAATATGAGACGGGGAGTAAGTTTTAGGAAATAGTAGTAATTCAAACAAGAAGGCTTAGAAGTTAGAACAGAGTAAACGCATTCCTACCTCTCCAAAACTTGCACAAACCTTAGCAAAATTGACTTATAAGGTAACTACTGTAAATTTTCTTTTTCTTAGAAAAATCATCCACAGGACTAGTTGTAGCGTTAATTGTCTTAGTTAAAATTGGCTTACTTTTCTACTCTTTTCTTTCCCAACGAGACAAGGCATCTCCCGTCGCGGCCGTCGTTAGGCGGCCCGATTCTCGCCTAACAGCTTGGTGTACGTAGCATCCGCGACAGATAGGTTTGCTTTGGATTTTCGGGTTTCATTGCCATGGGTGGCCTGTGGAGGCGTGGTGGTTGTCGGTGGGGCAATCCGGTGGTAGTGGTGTGATCTGTCAGATGCGGTGGGCGGCAGCTCTCGGGTTAAGTTTTTGGGTTTTCTTTTGGGCTGGGCTATTATTGTTGTATTTGGACTTTCATGCCTTTTGGGTGTATCTGTGCTGTTATTGTTTTATTTGGACACTTTAAGCCCTCGGGTGTGTTTTCAACTTTTGGCTGGAATTGTTCCCTTCTCCCTTAATAAAATGCTATTTTTTGCCGTTAAAAAAAAAAAAAAAAACAAGACAAGGCATCTAACTAGTAATGGTCGAACAAACTTAAAGTTAGCCTAGGTGCCACCTTTGTACACTTCTACACTGGAGGTCAGAGAGTCAATTCTTGTAAAAAAATAGAGATTTTTTTTGGCAAATGTGAGAAGTTGTATTCAACAGTGAGGCGAAAACCTACACAACAGAGAGGAACCTCATGGGAAAAATGGACGTCCACAAACCGGACAAACTATTAGCGAGAGGGCAATCAGTGCACAATACGTGCAGTCCTATTTCAAACTCATCTAGCGAGATCAGGTTCGTAGAAAATAAAACTGATACCAAACACATGACCAACAAACCACCAGACAAAATCTGGACATAAACCGGATTAAATCCAGATAGAAACCAGACTAAATCCGGATAAGAACGAAATAAAACAAAAACTACACTCTCTAATTCCGTCATTGAGCAGCCATTTTCTTGCAAAAAATAGAGATTGATTATTTGTTCCCTTGATGTATTTGTTTAGTAATTTGTTCCCTTAATGAATTATCAGTTGGGCTGAATAAGATTGTGGATGTTGAAAAATGTATGCATTATAATTTGTGAAAATTTATATGCATCTCTATTAATTATTTTGATGATTAATTCAATGATATTTTTATTCGGCAAATACAAAATTATCGAAAAGTCGATTCCCGAACTAAATATTTTCGTGACCTTGAAATATAGCATAAAGTCTCTTGGATTCATGATTTATATTTACAAAGACTTTATTGAGCTCAATACATGCTTTAACGGATTTATTTAGATGAAATTGTGAGCCACAGGTTGACGAACCGGCTGACAAGCCGGCTGTCTGAACAGAAAGCTGTGACAACCGGACGACCACCCGGATGACCACTCTATCTAACGGCTAGTTTCCAACGGCTAGTTTCAAACGGCTAGTTTCCAACGGCTAGTTTCAAACGGCTAGTTTCCAACGGCTAGTTTCCAACGGCTAGTTTCAAACGGCTAGTTTCAAACGGCTAGTTTCCAACGGCTAGTTTCAAACGGCTAGTTTCCAACGGCTAGTTTCCAACGGCTAGTTCCAACGGCTAGTTTCCAACGGCTAGGAAGCATATGGATGGCTATATAAGGCATCAAGAACTCATTAATGAGTACACACACAAGCTACAACATTCCATATTATTGCAAGAGAAAATTCTCAAAAGATCAAAGCCAAAAATTCTCATTGTTCTTCCACTTTCATATTATTCTTGAGAGAAAATTTGTACAAGTCGTGAGCGATAATTTTCATACCTTCTTCACATACTTGTATTTCCTAAGTGAGTGTTTGAGTCAAACACTTGAAAGCTTAGAAGACCAAATTCGGGTTGGAATTTGGGTGTTATTGTTTTTGAGAAGTTTTCGGAGAAAATTCTTGCGGTTGTGCTAGCTCCTCGGGAAAGCTAGAGGCATTCGGTTCTTGTAAGCACCCGCAAGACTTACAAGTTGTAATCTTTTAAAGATTAGTCTAACCTTCAAGTAATTGCTTGAGGAGAAGTGGAGTAGGGCCGGACCGTGGACAAATCCGGACCGAACCACTATAAACGGGTTCTATCTCTCTATCTCTCTATTTTGATTGCATACTTATTGTTTGCATATATTGTTAGAGATAAATTTTTATTGGTAATTATTACTAGCAATCCTATTCACCCCCCCTCTAGGTTGCATAATTTGGGTAACAATTGGTATCAGAGCCTCGGCTCTTGTTTGTAGATTTAACCATCTAAGAGTTAAGATCCATGGCAACCACTAGTAATGTTTCTTGTATCGAAGGTCAATCGTCCAATAGACCTCCCTTGTTCACCGGAGAAAATTACTCTCATTGGAAAAATAGAATGATGATCTTTATTCAATCCACGGATTATGATCTATGGAAAATTATCAAAAATGGTCCCATTATTCCTACTAAGAAAGTTGGAGAAGAGACTATGCCTAAACCAGATTATGAGTGGAGTCATTTGGAAAAGGCTTCAATAGAAAAGAACTATAGAGCTATGAACCTTCTTTTTTGTGCTATTACTCCCAATGAATATGATTGTGTCTCCGCATGTGAATCGGCTAAAGAAATATGGGATAAGTTAGAAATGTCACATGAAGGAGATAGTCAAGTTAAGGAGTCCAAAATTGATATTCTTGTGCATAGCTATGAGCTCTTCAAAATGAAACCGGATGAATCTATATCTCAAATGTTTGCTAGATTTGCTAGTATTACTAACGGTTTAAAAGCTCTTGGAAAGATTTACAGTCAATCCGAAATGACAAGGAAGGTGCTCCGTTCCATGCCAACCAATTGGGACACTACCACCTCCATCATCCTACAATCCAAAGATTTCTCAACATACACGATGGACAAGCTCATGGGATCTCTCATGACGGAGGAAATGCATCACAACCTCAAGGGTGAAAAAGAGAAGAAAGTTAAGGATCTTGCCTTCAAAAGTACAACAAGCAAATCAAAAAGCAAGGAGGATTCAAGCAACGAAAGTGAGGATGATGAAATGGCGCTCATCACAAAAACGTTCAAGAAACTCCTCAAAAATAGAGCATCTCGCAAAGGTAGAGGATTTTCAAGAAAAGATGGAGGCAAAGAAGAAAGTAGCAAAAAGGATCCAATCATTTGCTACGAGTGCAAGAAGCCCGGCCACATCAAAAGTGAATGTCCATATGCCAAAAAATATTCAAAGAAGGACAAAAGGAGAGCTATGATGGCCACATGGGACAATAGTGACGATAGTAGCTCCGATGAGGACGATGAGCAACAAGAGGTCGCTAACTTGTGTTTCATGGCCATCGAAGAAAACGAGGTAGATCTCGACTCATCCTATTCCTTTGATGAATTGTTTATTGCCTATAAAGAGTTGAAAGTAGAATTTGAAAAAGTTGTTTCTAAAAACAAATTTCTTAAAAAGGTTGCTAAAGATCTCTCACTAGAAATGGATGATTTAATTGAAGAGAAAGATATTTTGGAGGAAGAAAATGAAAGTTTAAGAACCTCTTTGGCAAAAGAAAAAGAGTATTTGAAGGATACTTCCAAAAACGAATCTTTAGAAAAACAAATTGACGATTTAACTAATTCTCTTTCAAAACTCACTAATGGAAAAGAAAGTTTAGACATTCTTCTTGGAAAACAAATGGTTTCTTTTCACAAGGCCGGAATTGGTTATAATCCCACTCAACACAAAAATCTTTTTGGAAAAGATGTTCCTCCTTCTAACCATTCTAAATTGACATGTCATTATTGTGGTAAAATTGGTCATATTTCTCCTACATGTCCTATGAAAGGATACTCATCTTCTAATGCAAAAAAGGTTTGGGTTCCTAAGAACCGTATCAATGCTAACCTTCAAGGACCCAAGATGATTTGGGTACCAAAAGTCAAGAATTGATGTGCTATTGTAGGTATGCTTCAAAAGTTCTCTCAAGGAAGGAAGTTGGTACCTTGATAGTGGATGTTCAAGACACATGACCGGTGACAAGAGGGCTTTCAATTCTCTTTCGCCTAAAGATGGTGGACATGTCACATTTGGAGACAACAACAAAGGCAAAATCATAGGAATTGGTGATATAGGTAATTCTCCTATTATTGAAGATGTTTTACTTGTTAGTGGTTTAAAACACAATCTTCTTAGCATAAGTCAATTATGTGATAGAGGAAATCGTGTTATCTTTGAAAAATCCAAATGTATCATTGAAAATGTCAAAAGCAACAAGACACTCTTCGTTGGACAAAGACTTGAAAATGTATATGTTTTTAATCTCAATGATTTAAGTAATTGTGATATAAAATGTTTTTCCGCTTTGAGTGAAAATAGTTGGCTTTGGCATAGGCGCCTAGGACATGCAAGTATGGATGCTATTTCAAAACTCTCTAGAAAAAATTTGGTAAAAGGTCTTCCTAAAATCAAATTTGAAAAAGATAGACTTTGTGGTCCTTGCCAACAAGGAAAACAAACCAAGGTTTCTTTTAAGTCCAAAAATGTTGTTTCAACTACTAGACCTTTGCAATTACTTCATATGGATTTGTTTGGACCAACTCGCTCTCCAAGTCTTTGTGGAAACTATTATTGTCTTGTTGTTGTTGATGATTTCTCTAGATATACATGGGTGATGTTCCTAGCTCATAAGAATGAGGCTTATCCTAATTTCACTAAACTTTGTAGAAGAGTTCAAAATGAAAAAGGCTTTGTTATTTCTAACATTCGTACGGATCATGGAAAAGAACTTGACAATTCTTTATATGAAAAGTTTTGTGATGAACATGGTATTGGTCATAACTTTTCCGTACCTCGTACTCCTCAACAAAATGGAGTAGTAGAGAGAAAAAATCGTACTCTGGAAGAAATGGCCCGCACTATGCTTTGTGAAAACTCTTTGCCAAAATATTTTTGGGCGGAAGCCGTTAATACCTCATGCTATATTTTGAATCGAGTTTTAATTAGGCCTATCCTCAAGAAAACTCCTTATGAGCTTTGGAATGGTAGAATACCCAACATTAATTACTTTCATGCCTTCGGTTGTAAATGTTATGTATTAAACAATGGAAAAGATGACTTGGGTAAATTTGATTCAAAATCGGATGAAGGCATCTTTATTGGTTACTCTCTTACTAGCAAAGCATATAGAATTTATAATAAGCGCACTAATCTTGTTGAAGAATCTATTCACGTTTCCTTTGATGAATCTAATCCTTGTGCTACTAAGGATGTTGTTGATAATGATGACTTAGAAATTACACATGAGATTCATGACTTGAAAATTCAAGAAAAAGTTGATGGTGATACTCAAGTAGAAAGCTCTCAAATCAAAGAAGATGAAGTTATTAATCAACCTCAAGATGCCATGGGAGACAACCAAGATCTTTCCAAGGATTGGAGATTCGTGCAAAACCATCCAAAGGACTTGATTCTTGGAGAAGTTTCGAAAGGGGTAACCACTCGCTCGTCTCATAGAAATTTTTGTGAAAATCAAGCTTTTGTTTCTCAAATTGAGCCTAAAAACTTTCCGGAAGCTCAAGATGATGAAAATTGGATTTTGGCCATGCAAGATGAGTTAAATCAATTTGAAAGGAATAAAGTTTGGGCATTAGTACCTAAGCCTCTTGATCACACTATTATAGGTACTAAATGGGTTTTTCGTAACAAGCTAGATGAATCCGGAAATATTGTTAGGAATAAAGCTAGACTTGTTGCTCAAGGTTATAATCAAGAAGAAGGTATTGATTTTGAAGAAACTTTTGCACCGGTAGCTAGATTAGAGGCTATTCGCATATTGCTTGCCTTTGCATCTTTCAAAAATTTCAAGCTTTATCAAATGGATGTGAAAAGTGCATTTTTGAATGGGTTCATAAATGAGGAAGTTTATGTCAAACAACCTCCCGGCTTTGAAGATCATGTATACCCCGATCATGTTTTTAAACTCTCAAAAGCTCTATATGGTTTGAAGCAAGCACCACGTGCATGGTATGATAGACTTAGTTCATTCTTGCTTGACAATGGCTTTACTCGTGGAAAAATTGATACTACTCTTTTCATTAAAGCCAAAGGTAAAGATATGCTCATTATTCAAATATATGTTGATGATATTGTCTTTGGTGCCACTAATGATAATATGTGCAAAGAGTTTGCTAAGTGTATGCAAGGTGAATTTGAAATGAGTATGATGGGGGAGCTTAACTTCTTCCTCGGACTTCAAATCAAGCAAACTAATGAGGGGATTCTAATCAACCAAGCCAAGTATGCGAAAGAACTTATTAAGAAGTTTGGCATGGAAGGATCAAAGCCAATGAGCACACCAATGAGCACATCAACTAAGCTAGACAAAGATGAGAATGGTAAGGCCGTCAATGAAAAGATGTATCGAGGTATGATCGGCTCATTACTTTATCTCACTGCAAGTAGACCGGATATAATGTTTAGTGTTTGCATGTGTGCTAGATTTCAATCATGTCCTAAAGAATCGCATTTAAAAGCTATTAAACGTATTTTTAAATATGTTGCCGGTTCTCATGACTTAGGATTGTTTTATCCACGTGGAGTTGCATTTGATTTAATTGGTTATTCGGATGCGGATTTTGGAGGTTTCAAAGTTGATCGTAAAAGTACAAGTGGGACTTGCCAATTTCTAGGGCACTCTCTAGTGTCTTGGCATAGCAAGAAACAAAATTCCGTAGCTCTATCTACCGCCGAGGCGGAATATGTAGCGGCCGGAAGTTGTTGTGCCCAAATATTGTGGATCAAACAACAAATGGAGGATTTCAATTTGCAATATGATCATATTCCTATTAAATGTGATAATACTAGTGCAATTAGCTTAACCAAGAATCCAATTCAACATTCTCGAACAAAACATATTGAGATTAGACATCATTTTATAAGAGATCATGTTCAAAAAGGGGATATTGAACTTAACTTTATTAGTACCGACAAGCAATTGGCGGACATTTTCACAAAACCCCTTGGTGAAGAACAATTTTGTTTCATTCGACGAGAACTCGGCATGTCTAATCATTTATGAAAAAGTTGTGTTCTTGATGTCAAAAGTTTTTTTTTTGGATTCAATGTTGAGTTGATTGAATTCGTAAATATCATACTTGATGGAGAGTACAAATGATCTTGATAAAGAAATCACCCTCCAAACATTTTATCATATGATTCATTTTCCTGTGTTTGGTATGCAGAAAAACAGTTTTATGGTCTTTAATGCTACTCCTCTTAAACGTTTTCTGGACTTAACCTGCATTTGTCAGTGTAGAGACCCGTATTTTATTTCCATAATTCTTTATGTTTTATTAAGGCATGAGTTGTGATATAAAATGGAGAATGAGTTCGGATGTCGAATGTACTAGAATTTAGAAGTTCGGGATGCAAGTGTAATATGCATGGGTGTATAAGTGAAGGTGTGTGTAGGGGATAATTCTCCCCCACATATATTTCTTTTCTTTTCCGGGCAGACACACACACGTTTCTCTCTCTCTACTCCCTCGACCGACTCTCTCTCTTTCTCACCTCTCGTCCAAACTTCTCTCTTCGATTTCATCGCCTTAGAATGAGATTTCGGAAAAATCCCAAGTACTAAAGTTGTTCTACGCGACGAGATCTTCCTATTGATCGAAGAAGAATCATGATCGGAGCACTTTGAGGTTTCCTCCATGTTCGGGCTTGCTTCTAACCCTCGAGGTAGGGATCTCCTACCTTCTTTACATGTTTAAGTGTTGGTTAGATGTACAAGAATCAAGTTTGATCATTTATTTTGAGTCTTGAACAAATCTGTTATATGCTGATAATTTCGTGGGTTTTGGAAATCTGTCTTTTGGGAGCCCTCTGCTAGAAATCACTGGCATTTGTCATGATTAAGACCTCAAGGGGCGGGTCAGGGTCGTGACAGTCAGTCGGATGTCCAAGCGGATGTCCAACCGGACAACCGTGAGGTTGAGACTTATTCAAGCTTTTGCGTTGCTAACTCTGATTTATTAAGTCTGTTACACTTAGTTTGTATGAACTTCATGGCTTAGTGCTTAAATTGTCTCTTATATACTTCGCCGATATGAATTTCTTGTCTCTAAGCTTGCAGGGATAATCATTCTCGGTAATACCCCTCGCATTCTTTAAAAAGCTCTCTTTTAGGGGGAGCATGTATTAAGGGGACACAACAATAAACACCCGAACACAATTTTCTTCCCCTATTCTTGTCCTATTCGGCGCCGCATCCCCTATCCTATCTCTATTCGGTGCCGCATCCCCTATTATCTCTCTTTCGGCGCAGCAATTCAATCAATTCGGCGCACCATTTCAAACAATTCGGCAATCTCATACTCTATAAATTCAACAACACTCTCTCTATCTCTTCATCTATCTATCTTTCCTTCTCTCTCGGCCTAAATCTCTCATCAAGCAATGGCAAACATACCGCAAGGGTTACCGTTTGAGTTTTACGAAAGAGATGCCGAACGAGCAGAGTTCAGGTTGTTTATCCAAACCATTTGGATGCAACTCTTTATCTTCATTCTGCTGTGTGCGTTACTTACAATGAGAATACCACCATGGTTCGGGTGGAATGTAAATGTGGATACTCTGTGGTATTGGATTGGCATTGTAGCTGCCGTTGTAGCAGCCATTATTCGAGAATACGAAAATCAAGGACGCCAAGCTCTCAATGAACGAAGATAGAGTGCTACAGGGCAAGAGCGGCATGGTGCTGGAACCATGGCCCTATTGTTTTTCTCTTTTTAGTTTTTTTTTATGATGTCACAGGGGGAGAAAAAGCCAAGTTTTAATTGATCTATCTTGCCATTTTGGGCAAATTTAAAAAAATTGCTTGCTATGATCTGATGATTATTGCTATTACTCGTTGATCATAGATAACTGCTTTGGTGCATGTATTAAGGGGGAGATTGGCATAACTCCTACTTGAATAAAAACTATCATTTTGTGTCATCATCAAAAAGGGGGAGATTGTTGAAAAATGTATGCATTATAATTTGTGAAAATTTATATGCATCTCTATTAATTATTTTGATGATTAATTCAATGATATTTTTATTCGGCAAATACAAAATTATCGAAAAGTCGATTCCCGAACTAAATATTTTCGTGACCTTGAAATATAGCATAAAGTCTCTTGGATTCATGATTTATATTTACAAAGACTTTATTGAGCTCAATACATGCTTTAACGGATTTATTTAGATGAAATTGTGAGCCACAGGTTGACGAACCGGCTGACAAGCCGGCTGTCTGAACAGAAAGCTGTGACAACCGGACGACCACCCGGATGACCACTCTATCTAACGGCTAGTTTCCAACGGCTAGTTTCAAACGGCTAGTTTCCAACGGCTAGTTTCAAACGGCTAGTTTCCAACGGCTAGTTTCCAACGGCTAGTTTCCAACGGCTAGTTTCAAACGGCTAGTTTCAAACGGCTAGTTTCCAACGGCTAGTTTCAAACGGCTAGTTTCCAACGGCTAGTTTCCAACGGCTAGTTCCAACGGCTAGTTTCCAACGGCTAGGAAGCATATGGATGGCTATATAAGGCATCAAGAACTCATTAATGAGTACACACACAAGCTACAACATTCCATATTATTGCAAGAGAAAATTCTCAAAAGATCAAAGCCAAAAATTCTCATTGTTCTTCCACTTTCATATTATTCTTGAGAGAAAATTTGTACAAGTCGTGAGCGATAATTTTCATACCTTCTTCACATACTTGTATTTCCTAAGTGAGTGTTTGAGTCAAACACTTGAAAGCTTAGAAGACCAAATTCGGGTTGGAATTTGGGTGTTATTGTTTTTGAGAAGTTTTCGGAGAAAATTCTTGCGGTTGTGCTAGCTCCTCGGGAAAGCTAGAGGCATTCGGTTCTTGTAAGCACCCGCAAGACTTACAAGTTGTAATCTTTTAAAGATTAGTCTAACCTTCAAGTAATTGCTTGAGGAGAAGTGGAGTAGGGCCGGACCGTGGACAAATCCGGACCGAACCACTATAAACGGGTTCTATCTCTCTATCTCTCTATTTTGATTGCATACTTATTGTTTGCATATATTGTTAGAGATAAATTTTTATTGGTAATTATTACTAGCAATCCTATTCACCCCCCCTCTAGGTTGCATAATTTGGGTAACAGTGGACTCATGTTTTCATATAATTTAGGTATTTGTATTCCTCTATTACTTGTACTAACAATAATGATAATAAAAATAATAACACACTAATGATCTACGGGCCGAAAGTGGCGATAACTTGATTGACTACAAAGATTACTAGAAATTTCCTACATAATAACAAAATTACAAGGATTCACAGCCTCACAATATGGGGGTAAGCTCCTCGTCATACTCTAATCCTCCATACTCCTCTAAACTCTTAAATTTGCCCTTATTTTGGATAACTAGCAATGATTTGACCTGTTCATCTCATAGCCTCGTAGATAATGTCGTCTGAAGCGTAGAATTATCGATACAAAACACAAATATAATATTCAAAAGATTACGATGTAATTTGCTCTATAATCTTGATTCAATACTATTAGACTTTATCTCACGTCGCTCACCTAAGCTAACCAAGTTTGGTTAGTATAGTCTAGAAGTTACTTCACCTATTGTCAAGTAATTTTAATTAAGTTAGAACCCTCCAAAAAATCTAACAAATACAAAAGAAAAGTAACAACTAGAATTAGAATACAGAAAGAAACAAAGACTTGGGAAATCATCAGTTTGCTCTTTTTATTTTTCCCATACATATCAACCTAACCAAAATACAAACCAGAAGCATATCTTCTTGCCCTGTCCATGTTCTACATCAGAGCATTATGTATGTATACACACAACAACATAGAAGTATAATTAATGGACTGAAATACAAAAGCCTACAATATTGACTTGCACCAGTCAGGTAAATGTATCTCTTGCAACATTGTCAATGCCCTTCGGGTAGGGTACCGGTTTTTGGACAATTAATTTGTGGCCACACCAAATTGAACCGTGTGTTGTGGGTACACCGGAGGCGGCAACGGCATCGCCTGACCGGCAAAGCCTTTCTGGCCGAGGGTGCTGGCGGGGATGTGGGTGCCGGGACTTGGTTGCGAGGGGCGTACAGGAGCCCTTTGCACGGCAAAGCCTTTCTGGCCAAGGGTGCTGGCGGGGATGTAGGTGCCGGGACTTGGATGCGAGGGGTCCACAGGGGTATGAGCCAGAGACTGTAAAAGCAAACTCTCACTCTTCATGAACTCTTCTTCTTGTTCATGCAAGATTCTAGCTGCTTCATGTGGTTTGAATATGGTTAGAAGAAAAAGTAGAGCTAAAATGGCTAAGGCAACGTTTATAGTTCTCATTTTGCTAGCTATAGTAATTGGGGAAAGCAATTAGAGAGCTGATAGATTATGAAGAATACTGGGAGGGAGTTGGGGCTATTTATATGCAAGAAGTTGTGAAGTTTCGTTGTGTCTATCTTGAAGGGATTTTGACTGTTAACGTGGTGACGGGGGTGTTTAATAAGCTTGGGTCGTTGATGAAGAAAACAATGTCTTAATTTTTACAGTAATTTAATTTGGAAACATTCAATTTTCGACCTTTGTGAACACGTCATTCCTTGAACATGACGGCATGCAAGCATGTAATGCAGGAGACAGAAAACTCATATGGCCGGCTCTGGGCTAAGGTTCATGAGGCACAAGCCTTAAGCCTCAAAAAATGTCCAAAAAAAACTAGAGCTTAATTCTACTTCTTTTTAGTAGCACCTAGTATACGTGTTGTTATAGGGCCCATTTTTTTACCCATGAATATGTTTTACATATGGCCCAATGGCCCAATAAAAATGGAATGGAGGAAAAAACATAAAGCAAGAATAAAGTTGGATCATGAGACGTCGGGATCGCTGATCTCTGGGAAAATTATTCAGTGTGGTAAGTGCATCATTAACATGGATGCATCTTTTCCCCTTAAATGACAATTTCCATTGCAAACAAACCCAACGAACTGACTAAGAAGGAATTACACGTTAAATGATAGGATATTAAGGGAAAAATTGATTTTCGCGCTTTATTTTTTACTGATGGCACTCCATTTTTAACGTGAAGTTACTAGTAACATCACGAAAAGTTAGTAACTTCACGTTAAAAGTACGTGGAGCGCCATCAACAAAAAATGGAGCGCGAATATCAAAATCCTATTAAAGGCCTCATTTTCGAAGATCGTCTTAGGCCTTCGAAATCTCATAGCTGGCACTTAAGACTCTCTTTTTAGTTCGACCGTCAGGGGTGTTCATGCCCGCGCACATCGACTAATTAATCTCCTCTTCGATCTCGTTAAAAATAGAACATCCATGCCGGGATTAGGGGAGAGGATTGGAAAAAAAAGTAAGCTTCTCTCTCACAATGTAAATTTGCAAAAGTAAAAGGACTAGGTCAAAGGTTTCTATTTGGATTCCAATTTCGAAATTCGAACCACAAGTGATATGTAAAAGCTATAATAGAAAATTACCACATGAAATTAAATTCTTTTGGATGACGGAGCATGAAAATTTCTTATACACAAATTTATTTACGCCACTTGAGATTTCATAATATTTCGATACCCGGATCCGGGTTAGTTTACGTGCACCTCAACTAATTTTGAAACCCTGAATAAGGCCTGCTCCGATTACGTTCTTATTTTTTAAATAATTATTTTTCGCTTTACGAGACATGTCATTATCTCACAATACATCACATTTAATTCAAAAAATAAATATTTATTTAAAAATTAAATACTTATTTTCCTTAGTGAAAAGTATATATTTTGATAATCGAATACGGGTTAGTTTACGTGCACCCCGGCTAACGTTAAATCCTACCTACCTGAGATAGTATTACTTTTACCAATTAGGTTTCAAAGGTACGAATGAGTTGAGTCTTGTTGGAGGATTTGATTTTTTGCTCTCTATCTCCCCACCCTCATTTTTGGGCCTTTGAATATATGCTTACCAAGGTTTTACGCGGCAGTCTATCCAAAGTAAGGAATTCAATTCCACGGATATGAGTCTCACATGAGTCTCAGTCTCCTGTAGGCCACACAATACGAGGGGAAGATTTTTTAACAGAACACAAGTCATGAAAATGATTGGGACATAAGACTCGGTTTGATTTGGTAACACAAGTCATGAAAATGATAATAGGAATTTTGTTCGAAACCTTAACGAATTTCAAGCAAATTTTTAACGAGCCATGATGTATTGAGCCCAAGTAGCTTGGTTCGTTATCGAGAATTTTTATTGAGCTTGAGTAGCTTGGTGTTTAATTTCCTACACCAAAATTGAATGCACGGCCGGTTTGAGGTTTGATGTATGGAGGTACTTGGGTGATTGAAATTTGATAGTCTTTTTGCATAAAAATTTATTAGCCCCGAGTAATATCTGCATAAACGTGCTTCGACTTCTTTGTGATTCCAGTATCTCAAATGAGCTTTTATTGATACCGTGTTGGGCTTAGAAGATGTGTTCGGACTTCCAATATTTGTGCACGAAAGTTCTTTACCAGCCCTACACAAACAACCCAGCAACATCTCGCGTAGGTGATAAATATATATATCGTGTCACTGTCATGCCTTGCTTAACTCGGTGTCCAGCACTGATCGTTTCACCCACTCCACCCCTTCGTCTGCCCCTGTTACAAGGGGTTGAATCTTGTTGAATGGTTGATCTTCTTTCAAAAAATTTCATACATGCGTGTCAACGTTCTTTTTTTTTTTTGGTTACAAAGTCTGATTGCCATGCAAATGCATTATCTATGCCCTGTCGCACAATGCACGAGTCTCTGGCGTGAAGTATTATCCGCGGAATTGGATTCCATTCAATGAAAAATAGTACTCCCTCCGTCCTATAATATTTTTGGTCTTGTTTCACTTTTTTGCTACGTAAACAATTGTCTATATCTCATAGTTTATAATATTTTTTTACGATTTCGAAAACTTGACTAATAAAATTATTTGAGATCTATCAAATAAGATTCATATTTGATACTATTATTAAAAACTTTATAAATTAAAAGATATAGCTAATTTTTTTATAGCTAAACAAGACCAAGAATATGAGACAAAGGGAGTAAATTTTAGGAAATATTAGTAATTCAAAACAAGAGAGTAAACGCATTCCTACCTCTCCAAAACTTGCACAAACCTTAGCAAAATTGACTTATAATTAAGGTACATACTGTTAAATATTCGATCTTTTTCCTAGAAAAATCATCCATAGGACTAATTGGATGTGGAGTTGACTCTCCTCATTTATGTGTGAGGTTGTAGCGGTAATTGTCTTAGTTAAAATTGGCTTACTTTTCTACTCTTTTCTTTCCCTTTCTTTCCCAACAAAACAAGGCATCTAACTAGTGAGAAACTTTTATGTATAACGGGGATACCAGGAGTAGTGGTATTCCCTCTGGTCCGTTTCTATTTTTTCGGTCATTTTTCAATCATATTTTGATGATAAGCTCCGATTCATTCATTTTTTAGAGTTCGGCAAAAAACATTAATTGTACTAAAAATTGTGTTCAAGATTCTTGCCGAACTCTAAAGAATGAACATAGCCGATCATCCAAATGCAATCGAAAAATGGCCAGAAAAGTAGAAACGGACTGGAAGGGATACCACGACCCTAGTATCAATGTTATATATAAAAGTTTCTTTTAACTAGTAATGGTCGAACAAACTTGAGTTAGCTTAGTTGCCACCTTTGTACACTTCTATAGTGCAGGTTGGAGAGTCGATCCTTGCAAAAAACAGAGATTGATTATTTGTTTCCTGGATTTATTTGTTTAGTAATTTGTTCCCTTAATGAACTATCAATTGGGCTCAATAAGATAGTGGACTTATGTTTTTATGTAATTTAGATATTTGTATTCTTCTACTGTTTGTAATAATAATAATAAAAATAATAACACATTAACGATCTACGGGTCAAAAGTGACGATAATATGAATGACTACAAGGATTACTAGAAATTTCCAAGATAATAACAAAATTACAAGAATTCGCAGCCTCACAATATGGGGTAAGCTCCTCGTCATACTCTAATCCTCCATACTCCTCTAAACTCTTAAATTTGCCCTTATTCTGGATAACTAGCAATATTCTGACTTATTCACCTCATAGCCTCGTAGCTAGATAATGTTGTTTGAAGCGTAGAATTATCGATACAAAACACAAATATAATATTCAAAAGATTACGATGTAATTTGCTCTATAATCTTGATTCAATACTATTAGACTTTATCCCACATCGCTCACCTAAGCCATCCAAGTTTGGTTAGTATAGTCTAGAAGTTACTTCACCTACTGTCAATTGATTTTAAGTTAGAACTCTCCAAGAAATCATAAGTTTTGCTCTTTTTATTTTTTCCTAATCAACAAAACCAAAACACAAACCAGGAGCATATCTTGTTGCCCTGTCCATGTTCTACATCAGAGCACTATGTATGTATACACACAACAACATAGAAGTAAAATGAATGGACTGAAATACAAAAGCCTACAATATTGACTTGCACCAGTCAGGTAAATGTATCTCTTGCAACATTGTCAATGCCCTTCGGGTAGGGTACCGGTTTTTGGACAATTAATTTGTGGCCACACCAAATTGAACCGTGTGTTGTGGGTACACCGGAGGTGGCAACGGCATCGCTTGACCAGCAAAGCCTTTCTGGCCGAGGGTGCTGGCGGGGATGTGGGTGCCGGGACTTGGTTGCGAGGGGGGTACAGGAGCCCTTTGCACAGCAAAGCCTTTCTGGCCAAGGGTGCTGGCGGGGATGTAGGTGCCGGGACTTGGATGCGAGGGGTCCACAGGGGTATGAGCCAGAGACTGTAAAAGCAAACTCTCACTCTTCTTAAACTCTTCTTCTTGTTCATGCAAGATTCTAGCTGCTTCATGTGGTTTGAATATGGTTTGAAGAAAAAGTAGAGCTAAAATGGCTAAGGCAACGTTTATAGTTCTCATTTTGCTATGCCTATACTAATTGGAGAAAGCAATTAAAGAGCTGCTGATGTTGGTATATAGATTATGAAGAATACTTGGAGGGAGTTTGGGGCTATTTATATATGCAACAAGTTGAAGTTTTCGCGGTGTCTATCTTGGAGGGTTTTTGACTGTTAACGTGGTGCTTGGGTGTTTTAATAAGCGGTTAAGAAAATTCAATGGGCCGTTGATGATGAAATTTTTACAGTAGTTTATTAGTTTGGATACAGTCAATTTTCAACCTTTGTGAACACGTCATTCCTTGAACATTACGCATGCAAGCATGTAAAGCAGGAGACAAAAGATGTAAGAATTTTTTTTAGCTCGACGGTCAAAGTTGTTCGGGCCCGCGTACATCGGCTAATCCCTTCTCCGATCCGGTTAAAGACAGATCATCCATGAAGGACCATGCTGGGATTAGAGGAGAGGATTTAAAAAAATGTAAGCATCTCTCTCACAATGAAAATTTAAGAAAGTAAAAGGGCTATAGGTCAAAGGTTTCTATTTCGATTCCAATTTTGAAATTCGAACTAGAAGTGATATTTAAAAGAGAATAACTTATTTACAGAGGCGCGCAATAACATTCGTCCGTCTTGGCAATCAATGATCGAGATATGTTTTTAAACTTTTACCGGTAATAAATATCTCTGACCGGCAATAGTTTATTTTTAATTCGGATCATCCGAAACACTTTTAGACGTGCGAAATTGAGCTCCGTAAAACTTATTCACGACTCCTCTGTGAATAGGTTATTCTCTATTTAAAAGCTATAGTGGAAAATTACCACCTGAAATTAAATTCGTTTGGATGACGGAGCATGAAAATTTCTTATACACGAATTTATTTATGCCACATGAGGCTTCATAATATTTTGATAACCGGATATACGGGCCAACACTTACGTACACCTCGACAAATAAATTTCAAGACTGAATATGTACGTATTTTTTTTTTTAATGAAACTCTTTTCCTAGTATTTTTTTGGATAAGCAACTTTTCCTAGTATTACTTTTACCAATTAGGTTTCAAAGGTAGGAATGAGACCTATGAGTTGAGTCTTGTTTGGAGGATTTGACTTTCTGCTCTCTATCTCCCCATTATCATTTTTTGGGACTTTGACTGCTTGAGGACGATTTGTTTGGTCACAGTTTATGCGTACTACGGTTTTACGCGGCAGTTCATCCAAAGCAAAGGAATTCAATTCCACGGACATGAGTCACATGACTCTCAGTCTCCCGTGGGCCACGGAATACAATTGTAACAGAACCCATGTCATGACTTGATTATAGGAATTTCAAGCAAATTTTTAACGAGTCGTGATATATTGAGCTCAAGTAGCTTGGTTCGTTACAGCGAATTCTTGTTGAGCTTGAGTAGCTTGGTTCTTTATTGGGCATACACCAAAATTGAATGCAATGGTTTGATGTATGGAAGTATTCGATTGGGTGCATGATTGTTATTTGATATTGACTGCCTTTCTCTACATAAAAGTTTATCAGCTGTCCCCAAGTATTATCTGCATATATAAACGAGCTTCGACTTCTTTATTATGATTCTAGTATCTCAAAACGAGCTTTGATTGTTGCCGTGTTGAGCTTAAAAGATGTGTTTGGACTTCCTATATTTGCGCACGAAAGTTCTTTACCAGCCCTACATGACTTGGAAACAAAACCGTTTGCATTAAGCTGTATATACAAATGAACAATCGTCTACAAGATCAAGCTATACCCAGACATATAGGAGTACAAACAGGGTAATAGCTGAACCAACATTACACGCAGTACCAGAGAAATCATATTGGGTCTACAGTCGGATGGTGCACATAAGTACTGCTACATTATAAGTATATCTGTATGAACAGCGATGCTGCCTTCTTTATTCCGCCGTGGCCTTCTGGTCTCTGTTAAATCCACCGCATGTACGTACAAGGTTCATCACTCCCCATCCAATGAGACGAAACCGACCGATAAATCATCAACGGCACGCAAGACTTGAAGGTGGGGATAGGGATAGAGAGGGAAATAGAAACTATAACTTGGCGTGTGTTTTACTTGCATGCATGGAAGAAAATAAAACGCATCTGAAACAATGAAATTTCCGTTGGTGTGTTTGGGTTCCGGGATGCATTTCCATTGAGGTGGCCAGTGGTGGCTAGGTGGATTTTGGTGGTGGTTGATCTGTCAGATCGGTGGGCAGCAACGTCGCTCTTAGGGCTAGCTAGGTTTTGGGTTTTCTTTGGACTAGGCTTTATTGTTTGATCTGCGTTTTTGGCCTTTTGAGATATTTAAGCTGTATTTGTTTTATCTAGGCACTTTAGACCCTCAAGTGTTGTATTGGGCTTTACTCCTTACCATCATTTCCCGAAAGCCGAGCCCTTATTGATTGCGTCAAAGGCGTGTATATGCCTATGGCTGTATTTTCCAACTTTTGGTTGGAATTTCTTCCCTTTTTCTAATAAAATATTGCTTTTGCCGATAAATAAAAAAAACAATCAAATTTCCGTTACAACCCTGGTTTCACTTTCTCTGGCTCATTTCCAAAACAATACTACAAATTATGAACATCAGCAAACTAATCCACATATAATATGGAGCAACAGTTTTTGAATTATTTATATTTTGAACTATCGGATTTGTACATTTTTTTTGTATAGATGAGATTTATGGGTAATAAGACTAGAAATACCATACGCATATCCGGAACTCACTTTATGTGAGATGACGTTAAAAAGAATCGTTGTATCCATAAAAAAAGCATTCGAAAAAATAAGATTTGATACTACGTTTATATACTATATTTAGAAAAGTATTGCGCCGTGTTTTTAGACATGAGCAATTACTAGTCCACATGCATGAAGCAGATGGTAGACAACTAATTGACAAAGATAACCCTTGGTCTTGTATGGGAACTCTTCCTGCATGCTTTACACAATATTCATGTGCATGTGAACATATAATATACGGGTGTGCAGCGGACCTCACTACTTGATCGTGTGGAACTCACGTCGGTCGTGTCAAGAATTTGTTCCACTGCCTCCATAGTTTTACTCTCCTAATCTTTTCTTTCCCAACACGACAAGGCATCTAATTAGTCATGGTCTAACCAAACTCAGTTGGTCACTGTTGTATACTTTTATTGGGGAGGTTAAGGGGTCAAATTTGCCAAAAGTAGAGATTGATTATTTGTTCCTCCGATGTGGCCGGTTTATTTGTTTAGTTATTTATTTCCTCAATGGGCCATTAGTGGGGCTTAATATGATTGTAGGCTTATGTACCGCTTGATATAATTCAAATACTTGTATTCTTCTACCGCTTGTAATAGAAAAAAACTCTAGGTAATGATCTACGGGCCGAGAGCAGCGATAACAATGACTAGAAGATTACTTTTGGCCGAAAATTACTTTTGGCCGCATCGAATTTCACTTGGCCCCATCGAATTACTTTTGGCCGTGTCGAATTGCACTTTGTCCCGTCGAATTGCACTTGGCCGTATCGAATTACTCTTGGCCGCTAATAATTACTCCAATTAAATTATTCTTGGCTCCACAGAATTACTTTTGACCGCATTGAATTGCAATTGGCCGCATCTAATTGCACCTGGCCGCTTCAAATTGCTCTTGACCCCATCGAATTGCACTTAGCTGCAACGAAGTACTCTTGGGCGCATTGAATTGCTCTTGGGCGCATTTAATTGAACTTGGCTGCTACGAATTACTCTTGGCCGCATCAAATTGCGGCCAAGTGCAATTAGATGCGGCCAAGTGTAATTTGTAGCGGCCAAGAGTAATTCTGCGCGGCAGGAGTAATTTGATGTAGCCAAGAGTAATTTTCGCGGTCAGCAGTAATATTTTGTAGCCATTAGTAATTCTTCATAGCCAGGAGTAATTCTTTGCGGTCAATAATAATTCTTCGCGTTAGATTCTTTTTATTTTTAACTAATGGGTAAGAGAACAAAAATGTTGTTCAATATAACTTGAGTTGTTGGTTTAGATGATTTTGAGTTTCATGATTTGTCTGAGATTGAAGATTGTAGGTTTTTTGTTGGAGCCTTTTGGGTAGACAGAGTTTCAAATTCTGCTCCTTACTTGGTTATATCATATATGTAATCTTGGAACTATTTTGCTCTTCTATTTTTCTAAATCAGTTAAAGAATCAACTGCGAAAGGGGTGTCATTTTTGAGAGAGTGGACGTTCAAAAAATTGAATTTGAGTTGGAATCCCGTATAATTATACATTATTAATATTTATGATGCTATCCCTGAATGCAACCGACATAATTAACAGATTTGGTAATATTTGTTGTGTTAGATTATTTTATGAACTTGGTTAGATGTACCATGTTTGAAGCTTATTTTTAAAATAAAAATTTCCGAGAAGTAGATTTTGTTGGGAGACGGAATTTTTTTCTAATTCACGGTTATTTGTTCTGGCATGAGGTGAGACCATACGTATATCCGAGACTCACCTCATGTGAGATGGCGTTAAAAAGAACCGTTGTATCCAAAAAAAATCTTCGGAAAAATAGGGTTTGATACTTCATTTAGACTCTGTCTAATTAAAAAGCATTGCACCGTGCCTTTAAGCACGAACAATTACTAGTCCACATACATGGAGCAGAAGGTAGACAACTAATTGACAAAGATAACCCTTGGTGTTGTATGGGAACTCTTCCTGCTTTACACAGTATTCATGTGCATGAACGTATAATATACGGGTGTGTGGACCTCACTACTCGATCGTGTGGAACTCACGTCCGTCGTGTCACGGATTTGTGCTATTTTGCCTCTAGTTATATATAGCAAAATTACATGGGTAGTTCCACTGCCTTTGTTAGTTCGATCTCCATAGTTTTACTTTCCTAATCTTTTCTTTCCCAACACGACATGGCATCTAATTAGTCATGGTCTAACCAAACTCAATTGGTCACTCTTGTGTACTTTTATTGGGGAGGTCAAGGGGTCAAATTTGCGAAAAAAAGAGATCGATTATTAGTTCTTCGGATGTGGCCGGTTTGTTTGTTTAGTTATTTGTTTCCTTAATGGGCCATTAGTGGAGCTTAATATGATTGTAGGCTTATGTCCCGCTTGATGTAATTCAAATACTTGTATTCTTGTACCGCTTGTAATAGGAAAAAACACCAGGAAATGATCTACCGGCCGAGAGTGGCGATAACAATGACTAGAAGAATTACTATAAATTTCTGAGATAACAAAAATTGACAAGGATTCATAGTCTCCCACAACATAGGGGTAAGCTCCTCTCCATACTTTCGTCCTCCATACCACTCCTAACTCTTAATTTTTGCCCGGCAATGATTCTTCCCATTCATTTCATAGGCCTCGTAGAAAACGTTTGAAGTATACAATAATCGATACAATAAAACACCACAGGTATTTCAAAAGAACACAATGTAATTTGCTCTCAAATCTTGATTCATTCAATACAAAAGAAAAGTGACATGGAACTACAATCCAGCAAGAAACAAAGACTTGGGAAATCAATTTGCTCTTTTTTTTGTCTTCCCTTATCAACATAACCAATCCAAAACACAAACCAGAAGCATATCTTCTTGCCCTGTCCATGTTCTACGTATACATCAGAGCTCTATGTATTTATACACACAACAAATAGAAGTATAATGAAAGGAGTGAAATACTAAAGCCTACAATTTTGATTTGCACCAGTCTTATTCTGGGCAATAATCACATTAGAATTTTCTGACTTCTGAGGTAAATGTATCTCTTGCAACATTGTCAATGCCCTTTGGGTGGGTTTTTTGGACAATTAATTTGTGGCCACACCAAAATGAACCGTGTGTTGTGGGTACACCGGAGGCGGCAACAGCATCGCATGGCCGGCAAAGCCTTTCTGGCCGAGGGTGCATGCTGGCGGGGATGTGGGTGTCGGGACTTGGATGCGAGGGGGTCACAGGAACCCTTTGCAGAGCCAGAGACTGTAAAAGCAAACTCTCACTCTTCCTCAACCCTTCTTCTTCATCATCCAAGAATCTAGCTGCTTCATGTGGTTTGAATATGGTTGGAAGAAAAAGTAGAGCTAAAATGGCTGAGGCAACGTTTATAGTTCTCATTTTGCTATAGTAATTGGAGAAAGCAATTAAAGAGCCCATGTTGGTAGATTAGGAAGAATACTTGGAGGGAGTGGGGGCTATTTATATGCAAGAAGTTGAAGTTTTTCTGGTGTCTATTTTGAAGGGATTTTGACTGTTAACGTGGTACTTTGGGTGCTTTAGTAGTTCAAAGTTCCGTAGTCTTTGGATTAAGTCCCCTCTTATTTTGGTTTATTGATTTCTTATTTAGGAATAAAATTTCCTCTTGATATACTATTTATCTATAATATCACTTGCTATTGTTTTGGCAAAAAATAAATAAATAAGCGGTTTAGAAAATTCAATGGGCCGTTGATGAAGAAGTTTTTAATTTAATTTGGAAACATTCAATATTCAACCTTTGTGAACACGTCATTCCTTGAACATGACTCATGCAAGCATGTAAAGCAGGAGACAGGAGACAGAGTATGTAAGAATCTTTCTTTTTAGTTCGACGGTAAGGGGTGTTCGGGGTCGCGCACATCCACTAATCCATTTTTCTGATCCGGTTAAAGGTATGTCATCCATACAGGGATTAGGGGAGAGGATTAAAAAAAATGTAAGCACCCTTGTCACAATGAAAATTTGAGAAAGTAAAAAGGCTAGGTCAATGGTTTCTATTTCGATTCCAATTTCGAAATGATATTTAAATGCCATAGTTGAAAATTACCACCTGAAATTAAATTTTTTTGGATGATGGAGCATGGAAATTTCTTATACACAAATTTATTTATGCCACATGAGACTTCATAATATTTTGATAACTGGATACGGACCAGCTTACGTGCACCTCGACTAACGTCGGGACTTTGAATATTTATTTTTTCAATGAAACTCTTTTCCTAATGTGGAATCCTCTCTAATTGGGAGAGTATTACTTTTACCAAGGTTTCAAAGGTACGAAACCTATGAGTTGAGTCTTGTTTGAGGATTTGATTTGTGCTCTCTATATATATCCCCATCCTCATTTTTTCGGCCTTTGAATGCTTGAGGACGATTTGGTCACGGGGTATGTTACGTACAAAGAAATTTTACCTGGAATATACTATTTATGACCGATCATAAATAATATATTCCGAGTTCTTTTTCGAATAACATTTTTTTGTACATACCACTTTTGTTTGGTCACAGTCTATCTAAAGTAAAGAATTCAATTCCATGGACATGTCACATGACTCTCGGTCTCTCTCGTGGGCACGCAATACAAGGGGGAAGATTCTTTTAACAGAACACATGTCATGAAATGATAATAGGAATTTAGTTTGAAATCTTAACGAATTTGAAGCAAATTTTTAACGAGTCATGGTGTATTGAGCCCAAGTAGCTTGGTTTGTTGTAACGAATTTTTATTGAGCTCGAGTAGCTTGGTTCGTTATTGGGGCTTCACCAAAATTGAATGCACCGGTTTGAAGTATGGAAGTGCTCAGGTAATTGATACTATTTTGATAATCTTTCTGCATAAAAGTTTATTAGCCCCGAGTATATATTGTCTTCATAAATGAGCTTTGACTTCTTTGTGATTCCAATATCTCAAACGAGTTTTGATTGATACCGTGTTGTAGGGGCGGATCCAGTTAAGGCACAAAAGGGTCACGTAACCCTCCTGAAACACAATAAGATCGAAGTCTTGTTCGAGTGGTAGGGTTTTTTCTTTTTCCACGCTTGTGGTCGTGGTTCAAAGCTTGCTAGCGTTGTTCGATTATTTGTTTTAAACGCTCACGCGGTTTGGAAAAAAAAGCCTCCTCTAAACACAGGTGCAGAGAATTTGAACCCTGTTCACTTATAACATAACATTTGCGAGTCATCTCATCTCCTATTAAACAAACAACTCTCATCTCTGCTATTAAACAGACAACCCAGCAACATCTCGCAATAAAACATCTCCCGGGTCTCATCTTTCTCATGCTAAAATTAAAAGGGCTGGCAGATCTCAACCTCAACCAAAGAACCGAGAGTAGTATCAACTTGCAATTTTTGGTTTTACTTATTTCCAGTTATATACAACCCGTAAAAACCAATACATCTATGACTCAAAAACAACCGTTTCCTCCCTCAGGCTTTGCCGACGCTTGGCTTTCTGGGAGCCCGCCGGTGCTACTATTGGGTGCGCCGGTTTGGCTTAACGGCGTGGTGCTCCCTGGCGGCTCGGTTTTAGGCGAGGTTCACTTCTCCCGCCGATTATTATATCTTGGCATAATCGGATCAGCTTAACAGCAAGTTGGATGCTCAGGCTGCGGATGGCGTGGTATTCCCAGTTTGGGTGAAGCCCATTTGCAGTACTGTTTTGTTTTTTGGACTGTATTTTCAGATCTGAGCATTTATGGCCCTTAGGTGTTCGGGCTTGGCCCATTTTTTGGAGTTTGGTCTTAGTCCCTTTTGGTATCAACCTTTGGTTGATTGCCGCCCTATCACCCTCTTGACATACCCTTTATCAAATTTCTCTAATAACATTTTGCCGTTTAAAAAAAAAGCTATACAAATGAAAAATCGTCTACATCAAGCTATACCCTGACATATGCAAACAGGGTAAGAGCAAAACCAATGCTACAAATGAACAAAGAAATCATTCGGGTAAAAATGACTGCAATGCACACGGTACCAGAGAAATCATATTGAGTCTGCAGTCAGATGGTGCACATAAGCACTGCTACATATCTGTATGAACAGTGATGCCGGCCGCCTTCTTACTCTGCCGTGGCCTTTCTGGTCTCTGTTAAAACTTAAATCCACTGCAAGTACAACGTTCATCAAGTACAATTCCCGGTCCAGTGACTGAGGAATCATCGAGGCCTTTTCTCGGTACACTTGTCTCCTTCCACCAATGGTTTGAATCCATGTTGCACGTACCTGCGATATAGTTGTACAAAGATCATAGAATAGTAGTACAAAGATCATGGAAATAGGATCTCCAAACAGCTGAGACTTCTGCTGTACAAAATGTGCTCATATGCTGTCATGCACACAAGACTTGGAGGTGGCGATAAGGACACGGATAGAGAGAGACAGAGAAATAGAAAATTATAACTTGGCGTCCGTTTCACTTGCATGCATGGAAGAAATTAAAACGTATCAGAAACAATGAAATTTCCATCACAACTCTGGTTTCACAGGCTCATTTCCAAAACAATACAAATCATGAACATCAGCACTCTAATCCAAATACATGGAGCAGAAGGTAGACAACTAATTGGCAACGATAACACTTGGTATTGCATCGGAAATCTCTTCTTGCTTTACACAATACTAGCATCAACCCACGGTGTGCATAGCAATTGAAAGAAAAAAGAATTTACAGTAATAGCTTATGTTTCGTAACACCCCGTCCCACATCGGATATGCTCTTGAGTATATATATAACAAATCATGTGGGTTACTACTAGTACCTTGAGCTTACGTATTTTGGGCCATGTGCTGCGGCTTGTGGATCAAAATCAAAATACTGGGCCGGTGGTCTGCTTGGGGTGTTACAAATGGCATCAGAGCGATCCGTGTAGACTATGTGGGCCTTGGACTTTTGATTTGGTTAGGATTGGTGATTTTAGTACTCAACCCCTCGCAGAGATTGTAACACCACATCTCACATCGGAAGCCTACATGGATGATCTTGGGTATGTTACAAACCATGTGAGTGTTGGAAATTTACGAAATTTCAGGTGAATGAAACCGGGATTTTGGAGGGTCTACCGAGGCAACCAGTCCCGGGTTCGTCGTATCTGGACACCCCACAATCAATAGACGTATTGAATTGTGGGATTTCGTAACCCCTGGCCATGATGGTGTAATCAATCCCGTAACCTCCCTCCTTGATGGCAGAATTCAAATTCTGAATTCATTGTGCAGAATTCAATGTGTGGAGTTATTCAGCCCTCATCTCTCTATAAATTGAGGCATCCCGTTTTGATCAGGACACAAGCAATTCCACAATCCTTGCATATTCTGAATTTCGTTTTTGAGAGAGAAAGGCAGACGGTAGTCAGTTCGCCAAGGCGGTCGACGGCGGTGTTCCGACGGCTTGCGGTTTAGCCGAGCCAACCCTGGGAGGAAGACGCCGAACACGAACCTACAACACCGACGGTAGGCGGCGAATCTTTCTTAAGGAGACTGTGGTACCACACAGGACTCGGTTTGGTTTTGAAAATTCTGTTTGTATCTCGCTCTTACAATTTATCTACTGTTATGTATTTGTAATTTGTTTCGATCATGTAATTGTTATCAATGAAATTGTTCTCTGGATTTTTTGCCTTTTGCCGAATTTTTCCCAACAGTGAGTTACTACTAATACCTTAAATTTAAGCATTTTGAGTCATGTGGTGTGGCTTGTGGATCAAAATGACTAGTGGTGGTCGGGGCGTTACATTTTTTACTGTAATATAGGAGTAGGTTAATAGATAGAGATTTTATTGATCCCTAGCTAGTTAATAAGGTTTTTTTCGAATTCTTAGTTATCTTCTTGTTTAAAAACGTTGGCAAGAAACCAACAAAGAAAAAAAACTCCTCAGACATGGCCACACCAATGAAAAACAATGGCCGTCACACAGATGAGACAAAAAACCTACAAACTGAAACCAGCCACCTAGCCCCTACAACAAAAAAGGGAGTGAAACACCAGGAAAACAGCAACAAAACAACCACAGCGCGCAACAACAAACTACCTCTGACCAACAAAAACACCAACCAAAAATCCAGCAAGGCAAAACCAGGTGAAGAAGTAATCGAAATCCAAACCGCAGCAAAAACACATAGCAAACAGCAAAAAGCAACAGCAGACGAATATCCAAAAAGAACATAAGAATAGAATCAAATCTCCACGGATGTGGTTCATTTGTTCAGTTATTTGTTTCCTTAATGCCTTGTTGGTTGGAATTAATATGATTGTAGGCTTGTGTCCCATTCAGATACTTGTGTTCTTCTACTTCTTGTAATAAAAAGAAAACTAATTAGTAATGATTTACAGGCCGAGAGCGGCGATAACAATGACTGCAAGGATTACTAGAAATTTCAGGGATAACAAAAATTTACCAGGATTCACAGTCTCTCACAACATAGGGGCAAGCTTCTCTCCATACTCTTATCCTCTGCACCACTCCAAACTCTTAATTGTTGCCCTTATCCCGGCAATGATAAAGTATGAAGTATACTTTATCATTATACTTCATAGATAAAGTATTGGTTTTGCTAAAGTATGAAGTATACAATTATAGAAAAAAAAAAACACCCCAGGTATTTCAAAAGAACACAATGTATTTTGCTCTTGAATCTTTATTCAATACAAAAGAAAAGTGACATGCAACTACAATACAGCAAGAAACAAAGACTTGGGAAATCAATTTGCTCTTTTCTGTTTACCCTTGTCAACATAACCAAAACACAAACGAGAAGCATATCTTCTTGCCCTGTCCATGTTCTACATATATACACACAACAAATAGAAGTATAATGAATGGAGTATAATACTAAAGCCAACAATTTCGACTTGCACCAGTCTTATTCTAGGCACGATCAGAGTTGAATTTTCTGACTTCTAAGGTAAATGCATCTCTTGTAACATTGGTTTTGGATGGGGTTTGTGTACAATTAATCGTTGGCCACACCAAATTGAACCGTGTGTTGCGGGTACGCCAGAGGGGGCGGCAACGGCCGGCCAGGGTGCCGCTGACAGGCAGGGACGGATCCAGAAATATACCCTAGTGGGGGCACCTGTTAATGATAATGGTAAAAGTTCATTTTTTTTTGTAGTAAACCATAGTAAGATCGTACAAAATTAAAGCATGCATTACTAATTACAAAAGTTTATAACGCATACTTTAAGTTAAATAGGTAAAAATGAGCATAAAATCTCAGACAAAAATTTAAAGTATGTTTTAAATGAACATCAATAAATTTTAGAATGATAGAGCTAGTTTTTTTAATGCCTTTATTTTAAAATATTTCTCTCAGACAGTTAAAAACAAAAAAATAAGAAAAAATAGCTTCAAATAGACTAACAGCTCGTAAAGTAACAAGTATAAATGCACCATATATTGAAATTTAAGCATAAAACTAATTCTATGTGTATTTTCGGAATATATATAAGTATGTATGTTTATTTATTAGCACATTTTCATATTTATGCTAATTTATACATAAATATTTTTTAAAAATATTTTAATTTCGAGTGGGAGCACATGCCCCCATGTGCCCCTGAGTGGATCCGTCCCTGCTGGCAGGGATGTAGGTCCCAGGAGCTGGACCCGAGGGGGTCACAGGAGCCCTGCTGCTGGCAGGAATGTAGGTGTCAGGAGCTGGAGCCGAGGGGGTCACAGGACCCCTTTGCAGAGACCGTAAAGGCAAACTCTCTTCTTCATCCATTGCTGCTTCAAGTGGTTTGAATATGGTTGGAAGAAAAAGTACGACTAAAATGGCTAAGGCAACGTTTCTAGTTCTCATCTTTGTTATAATTTGAAAGAGCAAAGAGTTGGTAGAATTGTGAAGAATTTCATTGAGGGAGTTGGGGTATTTATAGGGCTTCTTTCAGACTGATCCTATGTGGGTGGACAACGCCTCAATTGGTCTTATCCACGAATTTTAGAAGAAATCTGTAGTCCATTAAATCTTGTCCATCAATTCTTTCCAAAAATAATCTTCAAGCGCATTTAATGTGCTCTCTTTCGTGGGCGCCTTAGCTCTCCCCTCCTTTCTCTCTTTCGTACGTCCTCTCTCCCCCTCTCTCTCCTTCTTTTATTTTGATAAATATTAATATGTTTTTATAAAATTTATATATTAATTCAAAATCTATTCGCACATATCTATCAAATGAGATCAATATTGAATGTAAAATTCTAAAAATCTATTTTTTTTTGGTTATGTTGGACACTTTTAATTTCTATCTAAATTCAGAGTTAACATTGTCAAATTCACTATTAATACTAGTGTTGAATTAGCAATTTACAAAGTAGAATTCACAATTAACAATGTTACTTTCTGTCGAATTCACAAGTAACAGTGAAAATTCACTATTAACAGTACTTAATAGTAACAATTAACTATGTAAAATTCACAATTAACAGTATTAATTTCTGTTTAAATTCAAAATTAATAAATTATCTTCTTGTTTAAACCAATTAGATTTAAACCTATGAATATATAAATCTAATTCGACTTTTTTTTATTACACCACTTGTCGCACTTAGGAGGCTTCTCACAAAAACTTTTTTTTGAACAGCGAATAGTTTTATTAATCTTTGAAGGATGACAAAAACTAAAAAGGCAAAGAAAAAGGTAACAAGTGCCTATCCGAAATTCAAACTCTTGATTGACAAGATGCTAATTAACCAAGGAGAGCAAACTCTAAGACAAAAGCCCAACATTTAAAAGGCCACTAATTAAGCCCCCTGCAATACTATATATAGAAAATATGTGGAAACTTTATATACATTTCAAAATCAATTGGCAATGAGTGAAGAGGTCTCATATGTTATTAAGTGATCACCCATTTTATTCCCAAGCAATGTGGGATTCATTTCCTCAACATCCCCCCTCACGTGCAGCCGCGTTTGAGGTCTGTTACGTGTGGCCATAACAAAAATTTATAAGGATACATAGTCTCCCACAACATAGGGGTAATCTCCGTACTCTCGTCCTCCATACCACTCCTAACCCTTAATTTTTGCCCTGATTCTTCCCGTTCACACTACAAGAAAAATTACCTTGGGTGACGAATGAAAATCGTCACAAATTGTATGTTTTTCGTCACAAATAATATAGGTGACGAAAAAAATTTGTCGGCTAAAGATTGTCGAGGATTCCTACCTGGTGACGAAATCTATTTTTCGTCACCTATAGTGTCTTTTGATGACGAAATATTTCGTCACCAAAAAATGAATAATTGGTGACGAAATTTTTTTCCTCGCTTATTGTGCTATTTGACGACGAAAAAATTCGTCACCAATGGGTCACACAAGTGATGAAAATTTTCGTCACCAATATAAGTAATTGGTGACGAATTTTTTCGTTGCAAAAGACGTTTTCATATGAGAAAAAAATCCTTTTTTCTTGCTCCTGTTGGGTTTTGAATCCGAGTCCCTTGAATTTTTCGCACAAGCTCCGACCAACTGCACCACATACACTTTTCAATAAATATTTGAAATATCTAATATATAACATATATGTTTAACATGAAAATGTATTTCGAATGTAATTTTGAACCTTTAAACAATAAAATTAACAATTTTGATAAACATGAAAGTTGTAGGCAATTGAGTTATTGTTCAAACCCAATTTGAATTATCTCAATCGGAGTTTTTAGTAAAGAGTTATGTCCGAAATATATTTAGTGACAAAGCACAATTCATAAATTTCATCACGAAAGGTACCCATTTGACGACAAAATATATTTTTCGTCGCTGAAAGCGTTAAAATAGTGACGAAATTATTTTTCGTCACCGAAGTTAAGCATTTGGTGACGAAAAAAATATTTCGTTACTAAATTGGTCTCATTTGGCGACGAAATATATTTTTGTCACCAAATGATTATCTTTGGTGACGAAAAATAATTTCGTCACAATTTTTAAGCTTTTGGCGATGAAAAATGTATTTCGTCGGCAAATGGATACTTTTGGTGACGAAAATATTTTTTTCGTCGCTAAACAGGTATAATTAGTGATGAAATTATTTCGTCACAGAAGTTGTAAAAATAGTGACGAATTTATTTTTTCGTCGACAAATATACTCATTTAGTGACGAAATTAAATTTCGTTGCCACTTTATCGTCACCAATGTTCATTTTTCTTGTAGTGTCATTTCATAGGCCTCGTAGATAACATTTGAAATACACAATTATCGATACAATGTAATTTGCTCTTGAATCTTGATTCATTGAATACAAAAGAAAAGTGACATGCAACTACAATACAGCAAGAAACAAAGACTTGGGAAATCCATTTGCTCTTTCTTTTGTCTTCCCTTATCAACATAACCAATCCAAAACACAAGCTAGAAGCATATCTTCTTGCCCTGTCCATGTTCTACGTATACATCAGATAGAGCTCTATGTATTTATACACTCAACAAATAGATGTATAATGAATGGGGTGAAATTCTAAAGCCTACAATTTTGACTTGCACCAGTCTTATTCTAGTCAATAATCACAGTTGAATTTTCTGACTTTTCTAAGGTAAAATGCATCTGTTTGCAACATTGGTTTTTGATGGGTTTTGTGAATACAATTAATTGGATGCCACGCCAAATCGAACCGTGTGTTGCGGGTACGCCGGAGGGGGCGGCGGCAACGGCATCGCCTGACCGGCGAAGCCTTTCTGGCCGAGGGTGCTGCTGGAAGGGATGAAGGTCCCGGGATCTGGATGCGAGGGGTCCACAGGGGAATGATCCAGAGACTGTAAAAGCGAACTCTCTCTCTTCATCAACTCCTCTTCTTCTTCATCCAAGATTCTTGCTGCTTCATGTGGTTTGCATATGGTTAGAAGGAAAAGTACGGCTAAACTGGCCAAGGCAACGTTTCTGGTTCTCATCTTTGTTATAGTAGTACTAATTTGAAAGAGCAAATTAAGAGGTGGTAGAATTGTGAAGGATTACAATTTGAAAGAGCAAATTAAGAGGTGGTAGCTAGAATTGTGAAGGATTACAGTTTGAAAGAGCTAAGGGCTATTTATATGCAACTAATTGAAAATTCTCTGTTTTGAAGGAACCGTTTAACGTGGTAATCCGGCGGCTAATAAAGGTTTTTAGAAAATTCAATGGGTCGTTAAACAAGTCTGAATTTTTAATTTAGTTTTGAAACATTCAATTTTCAACCTCTGTAAACACGTACGTAACATGAGCTGGAGACTGAAAATGGAACCATCTCTCTCTCTCTCTCTCTCTCCTTGTGGGTGTGCGTGGACGAACAGCTACCATTTTCACAATGAAAAGTGGAGTAGGTTAAATGCTTTGGCAGGTTTAACTTTCCGTTCCAATTTCGAACCACTGATTCTTAAATACTATGGATGAAAATTAGCACCGATTCTTCATTTGGACCACGAGCATGAGAATTTCGTAGAGCTTTGTAAAGCTGATTTGATTTGATTTGGGTCGCGCTTCGCTAATGACTTAGGGTTCGCTCTGCCCGGATAGGTCGCAAGGGCCCGGGGGTAGCGGCCCAAAACCTTGATAGAGGTATTACAGTAATTTGTGATGTAAATTATCGTTTAGTACGTGCTGAACGCAACAGCTAATGTGACTTTTACCTTCTCTGTTCGAATTACATAGTGGAGCTGTTGTGAGCTGTGAATGTACTCAACTACACAGTTAGGAACCACGTAAATATCTCTGTTTCTACTTTTTTGTTTTCTATTCTTGATTCTTCTCCGCGCTGTGTGTTTATTGATTTGGTCGTTTTCTCAACGAAATCTCTTCTTTTTTTTTTTCAACTTTTCGTTTCCTACCATTTGTAATCTTGATACACAGTCCTTAATTTGATTGGATTCTCAAAGTCATCCCATTCCAATGACTTGGAATTCTTCTCCCAAATGTTAAACACCCCTGTTGATTAGGCAAAAAAAAAAAGAGACTTTTACCAAGGTTTTTCACAGGTTCAAAGGAGCTCTATAACTATGAGTTTGAGTCTTGTTTAACAAAGTTGAATTCTTGCTCAGTGTGTATCTATCTGCCTTATCTTTTGGGCCTTTGAATACTTCAAGCACGCCTAGGTCGGTGGGTTCGTGCCTGCTAAGGTTTTACGCGACAGTCCAACGAATGAAAGGAATTCAATTCCTCGGATATGACTCTCAGTCTCCGGTAGGCCATGCAATGAAATTAATATAAGACCATTTTACCTAAAGTTCGGATTTGGGGATTCTGTATTGCAGGCATGACACGATAATTTTACCTAAAGTTCGGTTTGATACCTTAATAAATTTCAAAAAATATGTTCAAACTTGACTTGTCATTTGAAAAAAATCTCATACGAGCTTCAATTGAGGCAAACTCGAGTAGTAACATTTTACTGTATCACTCCATGAGGCAAAATACTGGGTTGCTAAAGATTGACTTAGAAACTAAATGGGCTTAAAAAATGTATCCAGATTTGATTTCTGTACTATTTGAGTCAATCTCAAACAAGCTTGGTTCTTTATACCATACACATAAATACTAGAAGCATCGCGTTTGATACATTTCATGCACGGAATTACTCGGGTGATTGATACATTTCAGCCCGTACTTTCTGCATAAACAAGCTTTGACTATGATTTGAGTTTCTCAAACGAGCTTTGATTGATACTCCTTTCCTTTGAGCTTAAAAGATGTTTTCGGACTTCATTATTTGATGTATGGAAGTTCTTGACCAGCTCTACGAAATTTTTTGCAAGGACTAACAGAAATCAACCCATAAAAGTATGAACTTACAATTTATACTTATTTCCAGTTGTCTGCAACACATGTATAGAAGTAAAAACCAATACATGACTCGAAAACAATTGTCTGCATCAAGCTATACACGGACGTATACAAACAGGGTAATAGAAGAAACGAAGTTACCGATGAACAAAGAACATATTCAGGTAAAAATGACAGCAATACACGCACCAGTGAAATCATATTGAGTCTACAGTCGGATGGTGCACATAACTGCAGTTTTGAAATCCAAATGGTGATTGAGAGGCGGCTTTGTGATCAAGGATCTCCATGTCCTGTTCCTGGGATTATATATCTGTATGAACAGTGATGCTGCCTTCTTGTTCTGCCGTGGTCTTCTGGCCTCTGTTAAATACACTGCATGTACAAGGTTCATCAAATACAACTCCCCATCCAATGAGACGAAACCGACTGATGAATCATCAAGGGCTTTTCTTGGTACACTTGTCTCCTTCCACCAACGGTTCGAATCCATGTGGAACCTGCGATATAGTACAAAGATCATGGAAATAGGATCTCCAAACAGCCAAGAAATCTGCTGTACAAAATGAGCTCATGCATACAAGACTTGAAGGTGTGATAGCGATAGAGAGGGAAATAGAAACTATAACTTGGTGCGTGTTACACTTGCATAGAAGAAGATAAAACGCTTTAGGAACACTGAATTTCCATCACAACTCTGGTTTCACAGAACAGGTTATGAATATCAGCACACCATACACGTAGCAGAACGTAGATGACTAATGAACTATGATAACCCTTGGTGTTGTATGTGAAATCTTCATGTTTTAATATTCATGCGTATAAACATATATCCAAAATTCTAAGAACTGGTTTACACAACAGTAAGTTATGAAGTACTTCAAAAAAGTAACACAGAGCTCAAAACAGGTTCGAAAAATATACAACTTTCCCAAAGCATCAAGTAACTGTGCAAGAATAATATCAGATGCACTAGATGGTTGGAAAATCCACACTAGGGTGGTTGACATGTTGAACTACGTCAAGTTCAAACCGAAAAGGTGAATTGGTATGCATAGGAAGAAAAGATCCCAGATGGCCATATAACTCCACTTTCTGACACAAAATTGATCCAAAGTGACATAACTCGGATGAGCAACTACCTATTTCACACCCTTCAATGTTGTCGAGTTTTTCCAAATGCCATATGTAAGTGAAGAAATTCAGAATGATGATATCTCATCTCCAGCTGGGATTCATTTAATTGGTCGAGAGGATATTAACCATAATGCGATCAGTTAATGGTTGCAGACTTGCAGTCATTAAGTGGAGTAGCACAACAGAAAGGGGAGTTTAACCACTGCAAGTGGATTTGCAATGATCAAGTCATAGTCTCATTGGCGCACTCAATTTTGTATCTCTTCTGTAGTTGTGTGTCTTGATTCTATAGTTAATTGGTTACCCAAATAAAGGGCATTGATCTCTTTTGTGAACCATAGAACAATCAAGGTACAGTCTCTCAAGTCTCATGTCAGTTTTCTCGAGTAATTAGATACCTAGAATAATGAAATTTTATACCATATCCATAACTCTATTTTTCCTTTAATGACTCAGACAAAAGCCATGGCATTTGTTTTCTAAGTCAAACATAATCAACATTTCTACAAAGCAATGGGAGTAATCTGAATCTAACCACATCTACAACATACATGCACAAAAATTCATAGCGCGATATGTATGCTTTACTCTGATTCCTCATTTCAGATCAATGGAAGTTGATGTCTTACATAGCCCAATAAGAGGGTATCTTTGCAATGAAGAACTACTCACAAAGGCAAACAAGATGCTAACTAAGCTAGAGAATCACTTAATCCAAGGTTTACCCGAAGATACCACTTTCAATTTTTTTTGAAGAGGACGACAATAATACAAAGCATGAATAGCCCAGATTCCAGAACTTTAGAAATTACCTGAAGATATCACCCCCATCAAGCATGAAAATGCCAGGAACATCCCAATCCTCATCCTCAACCACAACAATTTTCCCAAGCCTCCTCCTCTCTCCTTCCCCCCACATATCCCCAATCTCCCTCCACTTCCCACCATTACTCAATTCCATCACCACACCATCCCTATAATACTCATCCACGGGAAACACCCCCGAGACCGTTCTCGACTCCCCATACCCTCCCATCACCCAAAACTCCCTCTCCTCTCCACTCCCCACCAAAAACCCCACACACCCTGCACGAAACCTCGGTAACCCGTCCAACGCCACCCACTCATCTTTTCCAACATCATACATCTCCACTGAACTCATCCTGCTCCCTGCCGCCCCAAACATAGTGTGCCGGGACCCACCCCCGGCCACAACAATCCTATTCAAATCCGTCATCGCCGCGCTCGCAAAGCTCCCACGGGGAGAAAGCATAGGCGACAACCGATCCCACGAGGACGTAACGAAGCTGAATCGAAAGGCGGAGGACGAGGGGGAAGGCCGGTCGATGGGGAACGAGCGGGTGTCGAAGAGGGACCCACCCAGAACAAAGAGATCAGGGGGAATCGAAAGGGAGGTGAAATTGCAGAGGCCGTACACGTGGGGGTTACAGGGCATGGGCGGGATCGGGCACCAGGATAGAGTTTTCGGGTCGAAGAGGTAAGGGGGGGTGATTGTAGGGTCTTGAGGGAAGATGCAGAGGAGGTGGGAGAGGAGAGAGAGAGGGAGGTGTTTCTGGCGGAGAGAGAGTAGGGTTTTCTTCGCGGAGAAGAAGATGCGCCATGATTTGCAAGTCGGTTTGAGGCGGGAGTGGTGGGGGTAAGGGACGAAGGCGAGGATTAGGGCGGAGAGGTCGTTCGGGAGGCCTGGGATTAGGGTTAGGGTTTGGGCTGGTTGGGTTCTCTGTTGTGGTTGTTCCTCGCTCGAAAATGAAGAAGAACACGGCGGAGACATCTGAATCAAAATCAACTGTACACACACACAATTCCCTCTATGCTTTTCATCTTCTAATACATGAATCGAATTCCTCTATCCATATGCATCCTATCAAAAAATCACCATTGATGATCAAGAAATCTTACTGTGCAGTGCTGCGATAGAATTTCTCCACTGATTCCCGATTGAATTTGCGATACCTTCTGTCTCTCTGCGCTACCATGAAGCATAAATTGACATATCAAATCAATTCCCAATCCACTCTCACTCTCTCTCTCTCTCTCTCTCTCTCTCTCTATATATATATGTATGTGATTCGATTCAGTAGAAGTGCTTTACAGATTGCTGTCTGTTGTGGCGGTTTCTTCCTTGGCAAGATTCTGTACGACTTTTCCAGGAAAGTTTGAGAGAGGATAGAAAAGAAAGGAAAGAAAGTTAACGCTCCTTTTTGCTGTCGAGTAGACAGGTGGGTTACCCCTGTAATCTCGTATATTTAGAAAAGTTAGATTTTATGTTTACGTCAATCTATAACGGGTTGCTATGTTAATTAAGTGTTGGTTGAACCTCGTGGCCTAATTATGTTATTTCTAAACTTGTTTTTCGTTTAATTTTTGTGGACAAATCTAAAGACTTTGTGCAACACGGGGTTTTAAATTGGATGATGATCAAGACCACGTCGGACGCTGGCGGCTAACTAAAGTGCATCCCGAACGGCACGAAATGGTCGCCTATTATACTGCTCACTAACTCTACCGGGAGTACCTATTATTCGTCGGAAGTCCGGCGCGCCCTTACTATATTGATAGCGGATGCATTGAAGAGAATATCTAGGTTCTCTACCATAATATAGAAATGCATTTACAGACAGTAATTGAATATCTGTGTTCTCGATCCCTATCCATAACTTAGAAATGCATTAAAACGGGAGTAATATGGAATCCAATCAAGTTGTGATTTGCAATTGGAAAATAAGAAAAAAGGAAAAGTAAATGTAAAATTGAACGAAAATAAAGCCCATTTATGCTCTCTCTCTCTCTCTAAGAAAATTAAGTTAATTTCAAAGAGAATTAATTTTAAAAAGAAAGCGTGGTTTGATATTTAAATTACATAATTGCAATTAAATAAAGTAGCACGCCATCCATAAAAATTGCCTTACGCTGAATATATATCTATATATATGGGAATTGCTGCATTCCTTTTTCCCATTATGGTCTCAAATTGCTTTCTCACTTTAAGCAAATCGAACTATTTGAGCTCAGTTGTTTCCTCCATCCACCACTCCAATTTAAAATACCTTTTGAATCCCATCATGACTATACTGAGAAAACCAAATATCTGACTTAATCGAACACGTTTGAAGTTCGCCTGATTAGAACAACTTGTTTTAGATATACTCGGTTAAAGTTTACTACTATTTGAGATCGATCAACTTCATCAATGTCTTTTCTGAGACGAACTCCAAAAATTAGATACCGAAGGTTGAACATGTTTCCACCATCGATTAATCGTCAAAATTTTCATGCCCAACATAAAACAAGATGACCAACACCAAAGGAGCAAAAAACTCTCTCTCTGATTCTGATCCTTGGTCGGCCATATATATACAGAAATGATATAAGTACTGACCGAGGGGAGAGAAATTGTACCGATGGTCGCCGGCGGGCCGTCTCCGGCCACCGGACGGCCGATCCAAGCCGTCCAAAAATTCTAAAAAAAAAAACTGATGGGGCCTAAGCGAGAATCAACGGCATCCGAGGTGTGTAGGGTGCTTGATCTGAGCACCCATTTTTCGTGTAAAAAACCCGATGGGGCCTATGCGAGAATCAACGGCATCCGAGGTGTGTAGGGTGCTTAATCTGAGCACCATTTTTTCGTGTATATACACATGTATACGTATATACTCGAAAAAAGGGTGCTCGAATCAAGCACCCTATACAACTCGGATTTCGTTGATTCTCACGTAGGCCCCATCGGTTTTTTTTTAATAGAATTTTTGGACGGCTCGGATCAGCCGTCCGGTGGCCGGAGATGACCCGCCGGCGGTCGTCGGTACGATTTCTCCCCCCTGTTGGTACATATAGCATCGCTCATATATATATATAGTTGCTATTGATGAATATCGGACGTTCGAAATGACTTGATCATGATGGAAAATTAAACCGGATTTTTGATCGATACATATGCATTCTCCCTCAAAATGCCTCACGAAAAAAATCGAAAAGTTGAATAATGGTAGGGATGTGAATTAAAATCATACCAGTAGAAGCAGGGCATTGGAGATTGTATGATGTAGTATGTCTCTGCGCCTGGTTGATGGGTTCTATTTTAAATTCTTGCACCTTCAATTGATCATCCGAGTGATGGCACCACAGCTATCTACTTCTTTCATCAAAGAAAACGGACTTCAAGCAGGGCAGCATATAGGACGTCTAAGATGGATTCGGGTTTGTTTATTTAGACACTTAATTTTGGAGTGACTCGAATTTATGTGTTACAATTTCTTTGCGTGTTTTCCATGTCACACACACACATACACACACACACACACACATATATATATATATTTTTTTTTTCTTGAACTTTATATCTGGTCCATTGAACTTGATATCTAGTTGATGGCTTCTATTTTCTTGCACCTTCAAATTCAGAGCCACCTTTGATTGTGAGTTAGAGTCTAAGGTGCGGCCGCTTTAAACTATAACCTTTCCTATTTTGATACCCTTTATAATAGTCCGGCAACAAGAGCTAGCCCCATTTTTAATTTTGACTTTACACTCCCTAAAAGTTAGGAACCGGCCTCAACTCATGTGAGGAGTGATGGCACCACAGCTTATTCTTTCATCAAAGAAAAAGGACTAGAAACAGGGCAACTTTAAGGACAAAACCTTAAGATGGATGGGTGATTACTTGTTCTTTGGAATGGTATCCTCTTCACTATCCCGGATAGTCCACATTTTTTCTCACTATGCAACATATTATTACCAGTAAAAGTGTTCTTGTGAGATCCACACTTGTGAGACACCTCCAGCAACTGTTTCAGACAGTTACTGGAGAGTATCTATTTCCTTGTTCTTTAGGTCAAAACCTTAAAATTTATTGGATTCTGGTTTGTTTCTTTGAGTGTTTTCCATCATTCCATGTTACACACACACACATATATAAAACTTGATATCTGGTCCAGTGGATTGACTAATTAAGATTATTACTTCCGTCGCTCACCACAGGAATTCAATCACAATCAAACTCTGTATAAACTGACGCTAACACATGAATGTTATCAATACATGACTGGTACTATGTATTTCGCATGTTTGTCTTAAACTGGTTGATCGTAAGTTAATTGCTTTCAATTGCAAATTAGAGGTTGTTAATCCAATTAGTTGGGTGTCTGTTTGTACTTTTGCTTCAACAAAAAGTAATACTGTAATTCGAAGGGGTCAAACGTTCTCATGTGGAACGAAGAAGGGGAAGAAAATTCCATGGGGAGCCAACTATTGATTTGACTATTGGTCTAATATTCCTGAAACATCAATTATATGAAGAAGGGAATCTCTGAAGTCTGAAGAACCAACAAAATTTGAGGCAGAGTATTACTTCGATTTTGCCATATAAAGTCTGAGTAATAATTACAATTAAAATATTTTCCTATAATTTAAAAAGTAATCCATCCGTCTTGATTTAATAGTCACTCATTCAATTCTAACCGGATAAGAAATGAGTTATATTTTTAAATTGATAATGAATTTTGTATCCAATATGGATCTTATTTGATAGATCTCAATTAATTCTATAAGATAATGTTTTCAAAATTACATACTTCATAAATTATAAGATATGATCGATTGAAAAATGACACGAAACTTACAAAAAGAACTATTAAATTCAGATGGAGGGAGTAATTCCTATGATTTTAGATAAGATTTTGAATCTTTTAGCCAAAATTTCTGATTTCACCCCTTGCTCTAGTTCGATCAAACTAAATACAGATCGAGCTCGTGCTCACACTCTAAAAAAAAAAACTTTAAAAAATATTAGTACTGTTTGCGACATTTTTTTATTACTAAAATAGCATTTTATAAATACATTTGTATGTTTGCGATCTTTTTCGAGTCGAGCTTTGCGACTAGGTCAAATTTGACTCATTTATGAATCGGACATAAAGTTTTGGCCTAAGCTTGTTTTATGAACTTAATGAGTTGAGCTTGAACGAATCAACCCTTACCGAGGTAAGCTCTGACGAAGTCTCAATTACGAAACAAACCTGAAATTTCAGCCAGAGCTCGTTTGTGAACTTAATCAGTCGAGCTCGGACGAATTAACTGCTACTGAGCCGAGACTCCAGCTGCTCGCAAACAGCTCAATTGGTTAACAACCCTAATTATAAATACACGTCTAGTTCATTTGTATATCTGCTCTCCAAAAGCAACGTCTTAAACGCGCAAACTTATGAGCCGGGGGTGTTGAAACTTGAACATCATCATTCATCATTATTCTGCTAGATAGCTAGCCAGAACTCCCGCCTGGATTTGGTAAAAAGCAAAGTACTTTAACCCAAAGCTTCACCATTAATTGACCCTGCTCTCAAGTAATCTCCATATATAGTAGTAGCAGACAGTTTCAGCTGTTGAACCAATTCCTACACCCCCAGTTCATGATTCTTCACTATAAAGCAACCCCCTTCATAGAAGGACTAGTACTATCTCTCTCTCTCTCTCTCTCTCTCTCTCTCTCTTCCTACACCCCCAGTTCATGATTCTTCACTACAGTATAAAGCAACCCCCTTCATCCCCCCCTAAAGGACTAGTACTACTCTCTCTGTCTCTCTCTCTCTGATGGAGAAAGCAAATTGGATGAGAAGCGACAAGGTGAAATGGGACAGCAGTAGTACTAGTGCAAACATGAGCTTTGAAAGGGATAAGACAAGTGGGCATACATGGCCACAGAGGAACTACCCATGTGCCTTCTGCAAGAGGCAGTTCAAATCAGCACAAGCTCTTGGGGGTCATATGAACATCCACAGGAGAGAGAGAGCCGAGTTGAGATCATCACTAGTACTCTCTCCCAACCCAACACTGGATCATCCTAACCTTAACCCTAATCCTAAACCTAGTTTCTTAGTACCATATGCTTCTTGCCATTCCTCTCTCACTCCGTCTCTTAGTTCTCTCTCTTCTTCAAAATCATCATCAACTTGCATTGATGAAGAGAAGATGATGCTGCTCAAGGCAGTAGTACCGCAGTCGACTCGGGTTGATCAGAGGAAGAAGATCATGAGGCATGGAGAGTTTCTTGGGTTTGGGAAGTTGAAGAACTTTATGGCACAAGATGAAGAAGAAGAAGATGAATGTAGAGTTTTGAAGAAAAAGGAAAAAATTGGGAGGTTGGAGCTGGGGAGGGGTTTGGTTAGAGAGGGAAAGGAGGATTTGGATTTGGAACTCCGACTCGGGTTCTCTTCTTAGGTTTTGTTTGGTTCGTGAATTTGCATGCAGAGATTTATGGATAGAGGAAAAGAAGCAAATTTTACTCCATTCTTCTGGTTTCTTAATTGGTCCATTTTCTGGTTAAGTTTACTTTTTAGTTTCCACGTCTTCTTAATTGACTTTCCTTTGTAAATCTCTCCGAAGTTGATGATGTTAGTGGAGTATCTTTTAGTAGACTGCAATTTGTGTCTTTTTTTTTAAAAACGAGACTGATTTACTCGCTCTTTATTTCTGCAGAAATAGACAACTTTAAATTCTATTAAATAAAACTTTACAATTCCTCTTGGCTTTTTTCCATGCATAAAATTAAGAAGGAAAGCATTGTTCCTTGTGTGAAACCAAGAAACACAAAACGAACATGGTCGGAAGTATCGAGGAAAAAGCATCTGCAGCTAGAATTCTCTGACTTCAAAAATCAAACAAACAAAAAGAGAAAAGCGAACTTAATTTTAACTACGACTTTTATATTCTATTTTGTTTTTTCAAAAATTGACCACTCATTAACTTTAGACTAGGAAATTAGTTGAGATGCCACTTAATTTAAACCGGATATCTAGTTCTAAAAAATAAGTAAATAAAGAGGTACGAGATGAATTCTTTTCGGTCCATAAGTACACTTTGATTCATTATTTTTGGCGTTACCACGTGTTTTTTCCATATTATTTTCAATAGTATTGATGGTATGTGTTCAACGTGGTTAGTATTGCCAAATAAATTTGAGTCTTTATGGAGATATTATTCAGTACTAGGCACCGTCGCGTGATGCTCTTAGTTCCCTTTTCACCACATGTTGGGGTGAGGCCTACACATTTTATCATGGACCTCATATGAATATATGGTGAAAAATGGGTCTGGAGCACCACGTGGCGGTGTTCCAAAAGAACTAAGGAACCAACTTAAACCATTGTCGTACCCCTGAGTTGAGTGTCCGTTTAATCTTCTCTTGTTTGACTCTCATAATTAATCAAGCAGCTATCGATTCTCGATTCTTACTAGTGTGTTAGGGGGACAAAACAACCAATTACGCCAAATGTGACAAACTCAATAGTTGACAGTAAAATTGATTCTCCAAAACTAAGTAAGTGCGCGTAAGTTGATCCCGACACATTTTTCAATTAAGCTCAACAGCCCTGAAGAATACATGATTAATGTACCGATTCGAGATCAATCATGTCCTACCGATATGTACTACTGCAATACTATCATTTCTATGTCTTTCCCGACGTACGTTCAATTTTCAAGAGAGAGAGAGAGAGAGAGAGAGAGAGAGATGGGTAAGACTTGATTAATAAACCAGTGCTAGTACGTACACTGGTCCATTTGGAATGATTCGAAGTTCTGTTTGGTCTCTAATGAGAGGAGGGGATCGATGTGTTGTTATGCTGTTCCCAACCTCTCTGATCATGCCTTTGCATGTTCCCAACAAACATCTGTGTGTCAGTGTTATGATGGCTCTTTCCTTAATTAGCCCAAATAATTCTCTTCTGAATACTCTCTCTTTCTTCCAACCAAATGTTATTGTTTTGAGTGTCTGTGGCATGATGGCCTTTTCCCTTATTAGAATATTTTAATTTGGTTCTCAGTATCACAATGGTAGGACTACTCGTACTCTCTGAGGAGAGATTAGTTTAGCGGTGGTGTGGTGGAAACTCAAAACATGGTTGGATAAGGTCAAAAGTTGAGTCATCGTTAACTTTTTATTGAGGCTAAATATATGTACTTTTAGCATCAATCACATTACGTGAGACTTTAGTTTTAGCCCGACATAAATGTGGTGAGATTTTTGAAGAATATAATGTGATGAGACAATACGATCGAGATGATGGGTACCTGCACCTCTTTTTTAGCAAAAAAAAAAAAAAAACTACTCTCTCTCTCTTTAGGCGCAGGGGAAAACTGGATATATGGCAAGAGAAATAGACATCTAGGTGGGGAGGAGGAGATCGACCTGTCAAAGTGTGTTTTTTTTAGCGAAAGAAAAAGAGAGGGTATGGGGGGATGAAGGAATTCAAGGGAGGGGGCATGCGTCACCTTTCCTTTCATCCATGCAATTTTTTAAAAAAAAATTTAATTTAGGTATTTGGTTCATCTTACACACATCTCGTTTAATTTTGGAGGCCCAATTAAGACGGAACAATGTTCTGTAGTACGGGTCAACGGTTTAATTTATTGCAGGAAGACTTTTCTTACATCATGAGTTTTAGGAAAAGAGTAATGCCATTGACACTATATTTTGCTTGATTTTATTGATAATTGATCGAGTTGATGCTATTCTACAACTTGTAGTAAGACAGTGCTATTCCTGTACTCCCCCCTTGTTGGTTTCGAGGGACGGAGGAGGCTAGGTTAGTCGAAACATAATTATTGGTTTTAAGGACAAAATTGGTGACCCGTAAGAAGGTGTAAAGAAAATGCCTCGAGTCAATGTTCAAAACAAGTATATATATAGTCCAAAAACGGTATATGACCGGGAACAACCACATTATTTGCTATTCATAACTTGTTATCGCAGGCACGTTTTCTTAGGAATTAGAAATCCCTTACTAAAGTGGTTATTTTCTTTTCAATCGGTAAGGAAAAAATAAGATATTTTAGTAACCGATTAACAGAAAATACAAGCCCAATAAAAGAGAGAGTAAGGAATCAAGGAAATGGTAAAAAAAATACTCCGCCAAAGAGGTGTTTGAACTTTGAGGAAAAAAAAAAAAACTGGAATTAGCTCAGTTGACGAGGACTTTTGCATCTCACTAGGAGGTCAGGAGTTTAAATCTCTCCACCTACATGTAGTGTCCTTCCCTTAGATAAGCTATTTATTTCTTTCTTCGTTTCTATCAGGTAACGGGCTTATGGGTCTACAACGATGATTCAAACCGTTCGCCTGTATTTCTTGTCAAAAACAACATTTGGGAAAAAAAATCAGCTTTACTGGCCATTAATAAATAAATAAAAATGTATAAATGGACAGTTAGTGTTTAAATTATTTGAACTGTCAGTTTTGTACAAATTTTTAAGGTATTTACCGATGATCAATGAAGTTGATTTTTTTACACCTACATTGTTTTTGAGTAGTGCTACATGTACCGACCTCCCCGGTACCGAAATCGTACCGCCGGCCGCCGGTGGGCCGTCTCCGGCCACCGGACGGCCGATCCGAGCCGTCCAAAAATTTTAAAAAAAAAAAACGAGGGGGCCTACGCGGGAATCAACGGCATCCGAGGTGTGTAAGGTGCTTGATCCGAGCACCCTTTTTTCGTGTATATATGTATATTCCCGCGAATATACATATATACACGAAAAAAGGGTGCTCGGATCAAGCACCTTACACACCTCGGATGCCGTTGATTCCCGCGTAGGCCCCCTCGTTTTTTTTTTTTAAAATTTTTGGACGGCTCGGATCGGCCGTCCGGTGGCCGGAGACGGCCCACCGGCGGCCGGCGGTACGATTTCGGTACCGGGAGGTCGGTACCAATATCATTTCTGATTGTTTTTAGCAATTGAGCACGGGGATGAACAGTCAGGATGGGATTTGGTGGATATCTTGGGCTGGTGGAGGCCATCTGCCCCAGTTTAAGTCGGATGAAGAAAGAGGCCCAGTTTAGAGGATTTTGTTGCCACAGAAAAACCTTTTTCTTTTTTTTTTCCCCTACAATGCAATCACAATTATATCATTTCAAAAGCTCAACGGCACTTGCAATGAAATTCATCAAACGTTGCAAAGATAAGAAAATCTTGAGCATCCCAGCTAACAAAAAAGAAAAAAAACAAATTACATTAGAAATGGCTACCTAATTACTTTCATCAAGGCACAACACACTGCACTAGCAGAACCGACACTTCGTGTCAGTCAATGGAACCAGCCAACGACAAAGAAAAAGACATCCAAGGACCACAGACTCCAATCAATGCATAATCGTAATATCACCGTGGATTCTCAAAACACCTACAACGAAAACCGTACCTAAACCACCAAGGAACTGCTATCCCAAATCAGCTTAGGACGAGAAGGACAAATGCCGGCGACAGAACGTCGGCTAGCCCTACAATGCCAGAACCAAAAGCATTGGATGCCACCCAGGGGTGAGCCTCCGCTGTCACGGCAGGCTCTAGCGCGAGGGAAAGCAACCGTCAGCAAAACCTGACGAAAAACACTCGACCACGGTGAGCACTAGATACCACTATCGAGAACCAAACACGTACACAACCAAAAATAAAAAATTTATTTGCCCACCACTATCACCCACCGGATCTGAAAAAACCAGATTGGGATTGTCACTGGAATCCTGTCCTTATTCCTGTTAACCGTGGAATTTCAAAATAATCGTGGACCAATAATTTGATAAATGAGTAGTAGCAGTTGTAACACTGATGTTGTTATCGTCCATATTCGATCTTCTAATTGTCCTTAACCATAAATCCAATCTCTCTCCTCTTCAATTTCTACGTAGACTTAATTTGTCACTAATCAAACTACAATCACATCTTAATCTCACTCTACTACTTTTTTTGATAATTCAGGTTTCCGGACCAGCTTAACCGCACCTCGATTATTCGTAAGGGACCCGATCCTGCCGTTCATTTGAGGGATTCTCAATTAAAGTCATAGCAAAGTTCTGTAAACACTAGTTTCGAATGAGTTGATAACATCTGAAAGGTTTCGAATCTAAGACATTAGGAAGAAGCAAATCCCTAAGTCATCCTCCGGGTGAATCCAATTGGATAGCAGACAACATTTACTTAATTAATCACCGACGTAATTTCTTTGTCTCGTCGTCCTTTTGAACCACTCTGTGAGTTTTTGTCTCCTCCACCTTAGAAGCAAAACTAAATTGGAATTTGATCAAGCAATATGACTAATTTAATTTTCCCTTGTACTAATCCAATTCGAATGGGTAAGATTAATTCTTTTATTTTATATCTCATTTTTGCTAGGATGAAATAGACGTCGAAACGGATAAATTTTTTGAGGCCGCTCGAGGTTAATATTAGAAGGATTTAGAATTCCAGCGAAGGATTAATTCTAAGGATCGATTCGAATCTAGAAGAAGATATCACTTGGAACGATTCGCATAGATTCGACAAAATGTGGCATAACAAAGTTTGAGGATTTGTATGTAATTGATTTGCAGATGCAATGAGTTTTTTTTTTTTATAACTTTTTTCGTTTAAAGAAACTCGTTGAATCTGCGACTCAATTACAATATCTTCCTTCTTCCCGTGATTTGTCCTTATCTTGAAGTTTTTTTTTTTTTTTTTTATAACGTTTACCAATTTGTTAGGTCTTATTCTTTACGTACGGATTTCATGCAAATAAATTAAGATAATAATTAGTAGAGTCATCGGAATTTAATTATTTAATTGAAAGTACTAGTGGTGGAGATCGATCAATCTACACAGTAAAAAATCAACGCAAGCTAGCGATTCTATTTATGTTTTTCGCAGATGACGCAAATTTCTTGATTATATATTTATATTTTCCCTCTTCTCGTGATGGTAATTTTATTGCAGAATCTCATCCAGGGAGATTTAATAGATGACTCGAGCGAGCTCGATATGTATTTTGTATCTCGGTTTTGTTTGGACAGCCAGACCGTTGCGTTTTCTGAAACCACTCGAGGACAATCAAGGAGGATTTTAGAGATTGACGGTCCAAGGATCGAATTCGATTTTTTTTTTTTTCACGTATATCTTGTATGTTGTTCCTATTCTTTATATACGTACTGATTTCATGCATAAAACAAATAAACTAAACTAAGTAGAAGTGTTTTGAATTTAATTAGTTAACTAGAAGTAGTCGTTGAGATGGATCAAACGAATAGTAGCAAATCAACGCAGGCGATTCATTTTATTGTTTCACAAATGAATTAAGTAAATTTTACTTATTGAAAAAGGCTTAGCCGATCCCAAGTGATTGAGACATAAGGCTCAATTTGAAAAAAGGCGTAGCTGGGTCCCTCCAAAGGAAAGATTATTTGGTGATCTTGGAGTGATGCCACCATGTGGCCGTGAACCCGGGGATGCTGTCAGGCAGGGTGCCGAGTGGCATCCAGTCGTTCATCTCGGCATGAACGGCTCGGTGAATTTGAGCACATATAGATCTAAATCGTCCATTACTCGGTCAAAGACCCAAGCTGCCGATTCCTGAGATGAACAGTCAGATCAGCCGCTCAATCGACACTGTTGCCAAATGGGGGTGCTTGGCAGTATCTCTCAATCTCGTGGCAGTGCCCCTAACACCCCGCTTGGCAGCATCTCCCAATCCCGTGACAGTGCTCCTAACACCCTCATCCATCACATATATCCGAGGGGCACACTACCAAGACCCACAAAAATGTGAAGTGAATAAGATCGTGTTGGAGCTGTACCACGAGGCGGTGCCAACCACGAATGATTACTCCCCTTCAAGCTGCAGAATTGCCGGGTGTAAACAATATACTATCATGATGTTGATACGTTGGGTATTATTAATTAGTATTCTCTCGTCCCTATTTAATTGTCTACTACGATTTTGCGTGCATTTTCAATATCTTATATCTCTCAACGTATATTATGTTTTATATTTTTAAAATCATTGTTTTATAGAAAAAATTGAGATCTATCAAACAAAATTCATATTGCATATTTTTAGCAATATACGTCGAGAGTTATAAACCGTTGAAAATACACGTAAAATCGCAATAAACAATTAAATAGGGACGGATGTAGTAGTATTTTGGAAGTAGTAGAAAAATGAATTCTCGTTGGTGATGTCTCAGTGCTGCCACTTTCCATGTAAACATGGCGCCATTTACAAAAGGACACCAGACAATTGGGATTAGAAACCTGCTCTCTAATTATAATTCTCCTTCTACTGGCCTGCAATTAGCCACACAGAGAGAGAGAGAGAGAGAGAGAGAGAGAGAGAGAGAGAGAGAGATTATTGTAAATTTGTAATTGTCAGCACGTGACCTCTTCCTAGCTTAAACGTACCCAGTTTTTTCTGTACACATGGATAAGCGGCCACTTAGCTAGCAACCAAAATGAGGCAAGTGCATGGGACCTCCTGCCCTTTTACTGGAGTACTACTTATTTACATGTGGAAGTACCCAGGAAGTACAACGCGATTGTCTCGATTGCTATCCGGCCTACTACTGGGCCGCCCCTTCCTGTTTTTATTAGAAGACTATAGGTCCGTCGATAGCATGTTGAGAAAGCAATTGCAAGCTGGCTGAACTTCACTCACCCATCTTTAATTGATTGATTAAAATATATAGTAGTACTAGCTAGTGTGTGTGTGTGTGTGTATATATATCTCATTAATTAACATAAGTGTCTTAAAAAAATATCATAACAAATCAGTGTAGGTTCATTAACTTAGGCTCCGTTCCAGAAACTTTCTTAAAAAATAAGCAGCTTATTTCACATTTTTAATCTCAAAAATAAAGTAAATGAAAAATATTTTTTTAATTTTTTTTGCATCGTATAAAAGATCTCATCAAGATCTTCCAAAACAAAATTCATATTGTATATTTTTAGATTTCGATAAACTTATAATTTTTGAGCTTGAAATTGTCTTCTTAAAAAATACTGTAAAGACTTATTTTTGGTTCCGGAACGGAACCTTAGTATTAGCTTAATGAATAAAATTAGAATAATGGATTTCCCATGAAGCCCGTCAAGAACATGCATGTTCTAAGAGCATTTACATCAGAAGAAGAGGCAAACTCCTCTTTTGGCTAAAGCACAAAATATGGTTTGCATTGGACTCTCTTCAAGCTCGTGGAAAAATAGAAATGGAACAATGCCTCTTTTCTTTTGACTATCAACTGTTCATCCTCTATTCATTAGTTTATTATTATACTACTTGTACGCATGGGACTCCGAGCAAAAATGCTAGGATCACCCGCACACACCCCCATTGCATATATTCACCGCATGGTTAGTGGGGCCTATTTTCGGGCCCCACGACAATACAAAAAAATATTCATCAATTTTAAAACTTTTTTTTAATGAGATCGATAAAAAATCAGCACTAACGAATATGGGTATATATGTTTTCTAAATTCTGTTTTTTTTAAAGTAAGAAAATAAAAGAGATAAAAATTAAAAAGATATTTGAATAGATAAGTAGAAGTAGAAAGAAAGAATTGTTTAATACCATAAAATTAGAATAAATAGTCTGATGTAATGTGCTTTCAAAAAAGTGACTTGCTAAAGTAGAAAAGTGATTTTTGGGGTTAAATTTGGCCCAAAATTTGCTGAGACCGATGCAGATGCTCTAAGGGGTTTTCGGTAAGCTAAAAAGTGGACAACTTTTAGCAGCTATTTGTAGTCAAGTTGTTTTCACTAAATTAAAAGTTGTAGAAAATGTGTTGATTGTTCTAGTTTAGCGAAAGAAAATATGTTGGATATTTTAGTCTAGTCAAAACAACTTGACTTTTGACAAAAAATTGCAGAGAAAAAAGTTCAGTGGAAACTAGGCCTAATTTTTTTTTTATCAGAACTAGGCCTAATTGATACTCTAAACTATTAAGAGAAAATTGTCAAAAAAAAAAAAAGACTCTAAACTATGGCACACATTGTGCTTCATTTAGACCTAATTTTATGCACATTGTGCATGTTTTCTGCACCAAATTTGCCTAAACTACTATAAAACTGATTAATTAGGTCTGAGATCAAAAGCAGTACAAATTGAAGTCCAATTGAGGCACTGAAATTGGTTTAATTAAGGTATGCTCTTGCGTTGGCTTCTTTTCCGCTATTTTCTTGTTTTTTTTTGTGTGGGTCCTTTACGGGTTTGTATTTTAATTTGTTGGCAACTTACTACTACTATTTTGTCTCTTTTTGTTAATTATTAGCTTTGCGCATTATTTTCTGGGTTTGTGTTAACCTGTTTGGGATTAACTTTCCCGGCGATAATGCTTTATTGTTTTTTTTGAGATTCAAAGGAGAAAGGCACGACGGCATCACAACGGGATACGCGCATTCCAACGAGGTTGGCACCGGCCAAACACACCTGACAATCACTTGCCACCAAAGCCCCCCGCAAGATAAAAGCTATATAAGTTGGCAAGACACCACCGAAAGCATAGCTATCAAGACAATGAAAAGACAAAAACAAAACAAAGCCACAACAAACATACAATGGCTAGCCATTATCGAATTTCTAATAATATTTCTTTGCCTATCAACAAAAACATACAATGGCTAGCCTCAACCTCCAAGACACAGAAACCAATAAACAATTGACCCATGAGGAAAGAGCAGCAAAAAGTAATAACAAATAACCAAACATAACCTCAAATAAGTACTTATTTGAATTAAAGATGATAAATTGTGAGAGAATGATCAGTCTTGTAAAATAAAAAATAAATACTTAAAAAGTAAGAAACTTAATAGAACGGGGCCTAATAATACATAAACAAACATAAACCACAAAAAAGCACAGCCAACTTCAGAAAATTAAACTTCAGTCTACACGGCCCTTCGAAACAGAGCTTCAAGTCCTCAACCGAATAGTTACTCTTGGATGTTATGTACTTTTGCTTTGATCCAAAAAGCTAGCCACACGAGTCTTGATCAAGTCACAAATTTGTTCCCGATCCGGATTAGCATTCCTGAGATCATATTATTTCTCACAATCCATAAAGACCATACCACGATAATGCTTTATTGTGTTGATTGCTTGTACTTCATCACCACGAGTTAATAGATTTTATCTTTGCTTCCAGTGGTTAGGACATCGTCTTTTCATGTTGAAGACTCGGGTTCAATTCCCGTAAGGGATAGGCATTAATTCCAGGCCTCTTTCAGCCGGCGTTCATCGTTGAGTGATCGCTCGCTATCTGGCTGGAAAAGATGGCTTGGAAAGCTTCCTCTCTCTCTTAGCAAGGCTCGTCGCTACTTTGATTACAAAAGTAACCGACGGTTTCCGAGGCAAAACTATAAAAAAGAGGTCAGTCAGACCAAAATTCCATCATCTCAAACGGAGGAGGATTTTGGATACGGTGATAGAAAGAGAATGCCACTGTAAGATAGAATAGTAGAGGATTAGTTGGAGATCCTCTTATTAATTTTAGACATATCAAATCAAAGCAAGTGAAAATCTTTTGTTTATATTTAATTAATTTCCAACTGGCATGCAATTATACTGTTTCTATTAGTACAGAGATAGTTAGGTGATACAAATAACAAACTGATTTTGATGCATCTGAGCTCATTTCATCGATCATCCTACGTACCAATCACAAATTTTATTTTTCTAGCAAAATGAAATTTTATTAATACTTGATGTGATCAGGACATGTATCCTTGCGATGTTGATTGTGGTGACACCAATTAGGACAATGGTGTGTAAACCCATTGTTTTTGTAATTGCATGTAAATGGGGACCCGTCGATGGGCGAAGGGATTGGTTCTCCGGATTAGTCGCCCTATTGGTCGGATACCGGATTATAAAAAGGGGAAAATTGCACCTAATAGGTTCAGTTTTGGACAAGTATAAGCCACAAAAATTGCACCTGTCTATGTGGAGAATTTTTTGGATGCAAATAGGGTGAGTAAGAGTGGTCGGCTGAGTAAGAGAGATGGTACTAGGATCTCGACTGTCCGAAAATTTGCACGATTGGGATGGACACTGAATACCGCCACGTGGTACCTGATTTGCACCCAAAAATTTCGCCTCTGTTTCATCTCATTATTATTTGTAGAAGATTAAGTGAACCATGTGGAAGGAAGAAGATTTATCAAGATTAACCTACGTAATCTTATATCGGTTGAGAGAGGGAGAGAGAAAGATGAGAAACCGATCGCGTTAGGAATACAGGAATAAAAAAGTACTCCCTCCGTTCTGATTTGTTTGTTCAATCTCGGGTTTCCAATTTATTAAGGAAATCAAATCTGATTCATTAATTTGAAAATATACATAATCTTATCCATTGATTTTAAAATTGGATAGTCAATTTTAAACATTCATAAATCAAAAAGGGAACAAACAAATTGGAACATAAGGAGTAGTTTTCTTGGAAATAAAGGAACCAAAAATACAATATTGTTCTTCAATGAATATTAAGGACTCGTTCCGCTAAGGCTTTTATTTTTTAAATACTGATTTTCCATTTTATGAGACATTTCATTGTCTCATAATATATTACCATCTCTCACAATAACTATGCAAAAAGTTGTCTATGTGTATATAATTATTCATCGAGGTCCCGTTCAGCTAACTAAAATAAGTATTTATTTTTTAAATAATTAAGTACTTATTTTTTGAATTAAAGGTGATGTATTGTGAGAGAATAACTTGTCTCGTAAAACGAAAAAATAAGTACTTAAAAAATAAAAATCTTAGCAGAACGGAGCCTGATTATGGTTTGGTAGACTGAATATTATTAGAGATAATGGTGGAGAGATCATACATCCATCGAAAAATTACTAAACATGAATGTAATTAATTAGTACCTGTTTTCAGATGATTTACATAACACGTTTTCAGAAACTTGTTTAGTTGACTATCATCATCAATACTTGTTTCCTGGAAAGTATACATATCAGAAAATCACAATATGCTATGAAAACATTAATTATTTTTTGTTCTAAAAAAAAAAATTTGTAAAATTTTTTAGTGGGTAATTGATAGTGGTTCACTTTCAACCACACACACACAAAAATGTAATCGGTTTACTCACTGATCTATAAATAAAAACAACGCAAATAAAATTTTTTTTTTTTTGAAAGTGGTTTACTATGTCAATACTATGTTAAAAACAAATTAACTATTTTTTGACAGACTGTTTGAAAGCCATTGTTTATTTACTTATTCACGAGTTACCAAACGAACCAATAATATTAACGAATTACTCGTACTAATAAAATCATATATCTCCTCATTAAAAATCATATATCCTCTCATTACGTCCGACTAAATGCAGAATTTAATCTGTTTTTCTAAAACCGGAACCCGTTAGCAGCCGGCTAACAGAACGAGTCTTTTATTTCAGAAAATAATTAATAGAATAAGTGTCTTTTTTTTTTATTTTTTTAAAGAAAATAACTAACGGAATGAGTCAAATAAAAAAACTTCTTTAGCACCTACTCATGTTTTTTTTTTTCCTTTTGGATTTAACTAGTCATGTTTTGTCCACCACCCCCCCCCCCCCCCCCCCCCCCCCCCCCAATATCACCAATTGCAAATTCCAATATCCTCTTACTCAGCCCAAAAAAAAAAAAAAAAACGTTGATCCTCTCTCCTCCTCTATAACTCTCTCTCTCTCTCTCTCTCCTCCACCTTTCATCTCACTCTAAAAAAAAAGCTCTATCAAAGTCTCAAATGGAAAAATCTCCTAACCACAACGATCAAGAATCCTCAAGGAGCTCATCAGGCACCGATCAAGAAGTGGAGCAGCCCGCGGACTACGTGGCCGCGGGGCGGTCCTACGAGTGCGTGTTCTGCAAGCGAGGGTTCACCACGGCCCAGGCGCTGGGCGGCCACATGAACATTCACCGAAAAGATAGGGCGAAAAACAACCGGCCGGTCGGCCCGGTACCCGCTTTGATCCACTCGAACAATCACCACCCGCAGATGAATTACCACACCAACCCCATCAACAACATAATCTATAACCACCCGGTTTCGGGCTACGTCCCGCCGCCGTTTGACTATTATTCCTCTGCTGCGGCTCAAACTCATCATGAGCCGCAGCAACATAGTAATTATAGGGCGTACTATCCAGCGTCCACGTCCGACGGTGGTCCAAGGATCCCGCAGTTTGGAGAAGATTGGCGCGTGGGTTTGAGCTTGCAATTTGGTGGTTCGGCGAGTCGGGAAGGTGGTGATGAGGAGGAGGAAGAGGAGGATAAGGGGATGAACAGAGGTGGAGATGAAGATGATGATGAATTGGATTTGGAGCTCAGGCTTGGGTACAATCCTTAGAAGCAAGAACGATACTAATTATGATAAAAATGTTCTTTTGTACAGGGCGTCGGGCAAATGCTACGTACAATACAAACTCGTAATATATCAGTGTATACGGTATGCATCCTTTTGAAATTTATCTTGAATCCACAACATCTATATAGAAATTCTAATTGCTTTTAGCATAAATTTATAACATAAAGTGAGTTGACTCAGATTACTTCAACTTATTTCTGAGCCCATACTTATGTTATAATTTTATGAGCAAATACTACTTCTTGATTCAATAATTTTAGTCCATTACGAAAAGTCGTTTCATTTTTCAGATTCAAAACATAAAAGATTTTTTTGTGCATAACTCCTAATTTCTTTCCGTTCAAATTTGAAAAATCAACTGAGATGTTTAAATTTGTGCAAAAACAATAAATTACACTACTTTTCGCAATGAACCAAACTAAAGGATGAAGGGAGTTTTGAATCAGAAATGATACGGATCAGGACACTCAGTTCAGGAAACTCAATCAACGGTCCAGATTTAAAGACACTCTTCCAGGGAAGAGCTTGGGTCTTCCAGGGAAGCGTTCTGGACCGTTGATTGTGTTTCCTGAATGGTTTCCCGGTTTCTCCTTCTTGGACTATACCAGGTCTGGTTTTGAATTTCTATGTAGGTGTATTGAATTTAAGATGGATTCAAGAAAAGCATACCAGTATTGTGACAGTTCCCTATGTACAGAAACCATCGATGTTTTTTTTTTTTTTTTTTTTGTACAGACATTAAATTCCTATGCAAAAAAAGAAACCATTTTAAAAACTTATTATAAAGTGGTATTTTGGTTTGCATAGGAGGCCTATCTAGAAATGTTTATATGCTGTTCTGTATTTGTTAAATTGATTAGCCCTATTTTTGCTAGGGCCACAATATATTGTCCTCCGTATGTAACAAATTAATGTAAATTCCCTGTATTCTATTTATTGTTTATTCGTGTAAAAATGTTTATATTCGTTCAATATAATTAATTGTGTTTGTTTATTATTGCATTGTTTTCCCCTTTGGAAGTTGCTGAGAGGTGGTTAATTTTTTTTGAATGGTACGTAAGAGCTAGCGTTGTCAAAATCTTGTGATCACGATGCATATCTTGTGTATGATTCGATGCGTAGAATTGACATGTATTTTCTAATCGTATTTTACGTTTAAAAAAAATCGTACAATGCATTTTTGACACGATACGTATCTTCTTACGCTTATCGCAAACCTATACGTGAGGAGACGTACTAAAAACATAAATAATAAGGTTTTCTCTCTAATAATTTATGTTTATTAAGAGAGACAGATTACTTTATTAATCTCAAAAGCTCCATTAGGTTTGTAGGTTGCATGAAACATAGATCTATTAGATTTAGTGAGTATTGCAACCGGGTTATTCAACAATTATCCTGTCCTAATTTAATTTACACACACATATATATTTATTTATATTTGGTGGGATATTGCATGCAAAGGGAATAGGAGTGGACTGTTTCCAATCAGTTGTTTTAGTTTGTACGTAGGTTTTTGTTGATAACTCAAATGGTCCGGGGCCAGTGCAATCTCAAGGGAACCAATTCTACTATCCATTTAGCGGTGGCTCAATTATGGTCGGGGGACTGACCTCTCACAATTTTTGATGACACATAAAAGGTTTCAAACCCGAGATTTAAGAGGGAGCAAACTCCTAAGTATCCAACTTTGACCACCGGACCGATCCTTGATGATAGTATACCACTATCGATCCCTTGAGGTTTTATTGCTTTGTTCCAAGTGAAGTAGTAATGCAAGATGCTGCACTAGTAGCCTGGAAGTGGAAATTGCTAAGGATCCTAAATCAGTAGATTTTGATTCGTCTTGTATCAACTAACTGCATTTATTTCACCTTACACATGGTGTTATGCGCGCATCTAATTTCAGCTCTAAATCGGAAAACAATACATTGTAGATAATTTTTGCATCATAGGGTTATGGATGAAATCGGTTCGGTCTAGTCTGGTTTTTGACCAAAAGTACGTACGGGACTTTTCAGTTAAGGAAAACAGAAACCGTGCGAAACCGAACCAAACAGATGGTCTGGACCAGTTCGGTCCCTCCCCGCGGTTTGGCCAGTTAACTCGGGCATTTTTCAGTTTGGAGCTGATTAAAGAGAAAAACACATGATATTCAGAATACTTTTATTGTAATATGAGAATTAAAGGTATAAAAATGATGCTTAATTCATTGATCAATATGCTTCTCATCTTCCCGCCATGTCTGCAATATGACACAACATATTGAAGCAATATCTCAAGACTTAAAAAAAAAGGATCAAATGGTAATAGTTTGATTAGAAAAACTTAACTTAGCTTTGTCGTCTATTCTAATATAGAAAGAGAGAGAAGCGAGTCTGGCATATTTATGAAAATTAGTTGCGTGCGCTATATCTCATATTAAAGCTGAGAGTTGAGAAAATATATACTAAAAGGGGTTAGAATTCCGGGGGCTCAAATTGTTGTAGAAAGATAGGCTTGTTTCTGGTGGAAGTATAGGCATTAACTGTTTGAGAACGAATACTTTTTATTAGAGTTGACACTCACACAACTCAATTCCAAGAACTGGGAGTTAAATATAAGGTGATGACGCGCGTTAGCTAGCATGACAAATTAAGTATCTATGATATCTCTCGCATTCGTAGTCAAATTTGCATGGTCATTTCATGCCTTCATGGCATTGAATTGACCACGCGAAACTTGTCACGATAGTGGATATTTGATGGCCATGTAAATACTTTATTAGGTTGTGATATTCATTTTCAATCTTCACTATTTATTCCGAAGAAAAAATCAATACGACACTAGGATGGACATCAGAACAAGTCAAAATTTTTTTTATCTACATTTTAGCGAAGCTCGACTAGCACACATATTGAGTGTGTCGTTGTGCCAACCTCTGGTGTTTTGGATATGTATGCCTAGCTAGTTTTAGCTGTTTTGTTGAAGTGCCACTAACACATATAAGTACTTATTTGAAAATAATTACTTATCTTTTAAATTAAAAGTGATGTATTGTAAGAAAATGACTTGTCTCATAAAGCAAAAAAATAAAAACTTAATACTTAAAAAATAAGAACCTTAGCAAAACGAGGCCTCGGCTCAGTCCCGCTAAGGTTCTCATTCCAATAAGTAGCTTATTTGTAATTTTCAAACTTAAAAATAATAGGCTTACTAAAATAATTTTTTATGTAATATGAATTTTATTTGATAGATTTCGATGTGATCTTTTGAACAATGCAAAAAAAATAAAAAATAATATTCACAGATACATTGTTTTAAGCTATTTATTTTTTAAGAACCTTAGCGGAGCGGATTACGTCAATTTCTTATCTAATCATGCTTCAATCAATTTCTTCATTTTTAGAGAGAGAGAGAGAGAGAGAGAGAGAGAGAGTATACTATTATTTATGGGGCGAGGACAAAAAGGTATAAATTCCATGGAACAAAGGCCAAAGATTATTAAATCTATGGGGCACCGTAGATTTAGGGCAAACAAAGGCAGGGGGTGGTGGCCCTGTTCTTCACGCCCAGTCATGAGAGAGTCATTTCTCATGATACTTCGACGTCGGCTCCGTGACCCCGTAAACTTATGTATAGGAAAACAAGAATGACAAATCTGTTTTCCTCCTCTTCCTCTCATAGCATCGAGTGCCGTTCAAATTTGATTAAACAGAGACTTCAACGATCAAGAAAACAGAAAACCCAATTCAAATCCGATGAATATGGGTCGAGAAAGTGCTCGTCGAAGCAAAATTTGAGTAGGGGTTGAAGAAGAAGCCAGGCAGCTTCAATCCAGAGACCTACTTTACATTACAAGCAATTCATGGCCTTATCACATTGTCAATGTTAAGGACAGTCAATACCATGTCGTTGGGCAGTACAAGAACGAGACCCTCGTAGCCAGCCCATAATAGATGTATGTTTCTGGGGTTGGAGACGTTTCTTTTCTTAACTTGAAGTAAATAAAAAGAAGGGGCAAGCTAGCTAAGTCTAGCGTAACAAAACAAAAACCCGGCTTTATCAAGGGATCCGGAAGATAGAAGCCGCAAGTTTCATTTTTTTTTTTTGACAAGTCAAACAAGATTACATAAAATTAACCAGTTTTATCCTTCAAGAGAAAGGAATCAAGTCCAGGCGGAATACAACCTGATATAACACTGTAAGCTCTATCTAAACATGAAAAAGCTAGCAAATGAGCTACATTGTTTTGTTTCCTAGGAATCCAACCAAAAGCCCAACTGGTATGAGACGCCCAAGTGTTGATGTCCTCCACCATAGTTGCTATCTCCCACGGGCAGTGCTCCACCTTGTTGTTGAGGCAGTCAATCAGCACTCGGCAATCTGATTCGAACAGTGCTTTATCAATTCCCAAATCCTTAGCCGCAGGTTTCATTATCCACAGGCAAACCTATGAAAATGTCCCGAAACATATACTATATATCATTGGAGAGTTTTGCAACTCAGTGAGATCTGTGGTCCCTCCTTGCCCACACATAGGTCTGCATTTGCTGCAATCACTCTAGAAATAGAATTGCGTGTACGATGTTGAATGACGTCGTAAAAAACTCTTAATTAAAATACTTTCCAAAACCAATTGATTTTACGAAAGATGGTGAAAAAACAATCTAACAAGAAGAATTCTCGTAATGCGCTCCTTTTTTACAATGAGAAGAAAACGTCGGATGCCAAGAATTTCTTGGACGGAGATCTCATCGAATCATTCCTTGATCTTGGGCGGGCCCGCACCGAGGAGATTTCCAAGGCCATGAATGTTCCGGTGGAGGAGCTTATGAAGAGAGTGGAAGATTTGAGAAGGTTGCACTAGTATAAACAAGCTTGGAGTTTCGTTTCGAGGAATATTTATGGAGGTGAAACCCAAAAACATTGAATTCATCGGTGCAAGTGGTTCAATTTCAGGAATTATTTGCATGATTATTGTGATTTGCTTTCTATCTACTTTGTGCTAGGCAAGGTGTTTGGAGGGGCATCTGAGTTCGAAACAGCCATTAGGTACTAGATCTGAGGATTTCGAGACCTGTCAAGGGTCGTCGGTGGCCAAAAAACGTTCGCCGATGGTCGACGAGGGCTAGGCTTGAGTCGCTAGTGGTCGGTGATGCTTGGTCGGCGAGGGCTGGGCTTTGGTTACGATGTCTGTTTTGGTTCGATTTATTCACGTTTTTCAATTTATTCATCTTTCGGTTCAATTCATGATTTGAGGGCTATTTTGGTTTAATTTATTCAAGATTTTCTCATCTGCTCCCATTCGATTTAACTGGGTTCTAAAGGAATTCCCACTGCTAGAGTTTCCAATTCTCTTCCAAGACTCTTGTTTATTGCCGTAATTTTTTGTTTGGCTGTTGAGAAAATATCCAAAGAAATTGAAACATGGATTATTTTTCATCAAAATTGGAATTGGTCAACATAACATGATAAGTTGACCATGTTTTGCATGTATTGATCATGTTCAAATGTTTATGTATTTTTTGCAAAGGTGTTAAGGAATATTAACTTGCCCAACATGATCAATCAGCAATGGATCATGACAAATTGACCGTAATTGTTATAAAAACTTTCTATGAAATATTTTTTTCAATCTTATTTCATGAAACTTGGTTAAATTATCATCAAAACAGGAGTTTCATGAAAGAAGACACTCTTTGGAGTATGACTAAACTCCATATTTTGAACCTTATATACCCCTTTGAATTTAAGATAACGTTTGCAATTAATGGAAGAGAAATCAGTGGAATTTGTTATGTGAAAGTTTGAAAATCCTTCAATTATATCTTCCTTAATTGATGTTTTCATATTCATTCAAATCCCCTAAATTTAGGCCATGTTTGTTAAGTAAGTTAGAGATTGGGATATAATTACTAATCATGTGGGACCTCTAACTCATTGTTTGTTTGGTTGCACAAAAGGGAATAGTATTAGGATGGACATGAGATTATCAATCCTTCCAATTCATGGGATTAATAATACCACCTCCTACAGGGTATTACTAATCATTTCCCAAGCTTTGGCTGCAAAATGACCTCCTTGCCCATACTTCCTTCATCGATCAATTCTTCATTGATAGCCGCAAGGACAATATTAGAACTTCATTATTCCAATCCTATCCTATGTGTGCAAAACAAATATGATATTTCTAATCTCATTTCTTTACAAATCCCACTTTCAAATTCTATCTTCTTACGAATCCCACCATAATCTCATCTCTTTACGAATCCCGCCGTATCTAACAATCTCACCATATCTAACCCAGTTATCAAATAAGACCTTAGGAAATAGTAGTAAAAGTCTCTCTGTATCAGTCCGGATCAGGACAGTCAGGGCGACCAGACCGGAGCTCCTTCCGCACCTCCCATCTTAACCGTTGGATCTAATACAGCGGATGGGAAATAAAAATGGAACTCGCGGGTTAAATATGGGGACGGGTCGGGTATGTTGAAACACCCACGCGCGGATCCACTTCCTTTCCCGTTTTCCCAGCCGTAGACGCGTAGAGAGAGAGAGAGAAGAGGCGATTTCAGAAGAACCACACGAACGATCCAAGAACGACGAGGACGAACGGGCTGCCAAGGTATCTCTCTCTCTCTCGCTCGAGCTCTCCAGATCTCTCGATCGATTTCCAGATCAGGGCTTTTTGGATTTGTTTTTGTTTTGAACAAAAAAAAAAGGGGTTTTTTTAAACGCAAGATCGAATCTCTCTCTCTCTCTCGAATCTCAGAATTTCTCACAAATTAGGGTTTGTGAACAGTTCGAGGAAGAAGAACGTCGTGACCACGTAATCCGCACGTCTTGTGTGCCCAATAGAACTTGATTTTTTCCAAACTCGCTACTGTATTGTACCCTACCTCCTGTTATGCACGTATATTATGAACGGTGATGAAATTACGTGAAAGTGGGATAGGTGTTAGGACTATGGCTTCAAATAATCAGGTGGTGAGCCTAGGTGTTCGGTAAAATGTCCAACTGAAAGAGTCTACTAGAAGTAACATTTACACACATCTCTCAGTTGTATTTTTTATTTCTTTTTTTTCCAATTCTACACTGGGAGTATACTGCAGAATTGAGAGTACAAAGAATGGGAGTGGAATTGGTGAGGTACTCATATGGGAAAACACGCAAACTCACTAATACCTCAAAACAACACAAACTTATTACTACCTCAAAACTACCAACAGTGAAGCATTATGTTGTAGGAAATCCTTAGACTACAAGAGGAAAAACTGAAGTTCCACCGTTTGGAGTAGAGTTTCTAAGTATAGTTTCCAAATTATTTTTCGGCGGTAATTTCGGTTCAATATTAATGACTCAATTTATAATGGGCCTGGATTATGCACATGGGTTCCTAATCATTATTCAAATTGGCTAAATCGCGGGCCTCCCTCGTGAAAGATTGTCAAGTACTAGTATATGAGTCTTTGTGGTCTCTCCACTCCCAGACATATTGGTTTCAGTCTGTTGAAACTGCATATAAGCTCTTGGGGACCCTCCCATACAAATAAAGTGGGGTTCTCAGCACTTGGTTTGAACATTTGAAACTGGGTCGCATAAACCACTTATAAGACAAAATTGCTTCATTGAAAGATGCTTTGATTTAGTAATGTGAATTTGAAAAGGATTAAATTTGGAGAATTAAGAACTTACTACAAAATCTAGTGAGTTGCAGGTATGGTTTAGAAAATAAGAGGGAATGGAGATGATAAGAACCTTGATTTGGGGTTTGATACGAGGTTGGATATTTGAGGATGTATGATAGGGAAGCAATTTGTCTCGGTGCTTTGAACCAGATGGAGTAGCCTGTAAACGGGAATATGTTTTGGATCTGGAACTTTTGCTTAGCAAAGTTAATGTGGGACTTTGTGTGCGATTTGGGGTTGAAAATCAAAATTTGGAACGTCCAGTTACAGTATAGGATTTAAAACCTGGGAGAGAAATCCTTGCTAGGTAAAACTTTGTTTTCATTTATTTGAAATTTGGACTTCTGTTTGGTTTATAGATTAATAAAAACTTTGCAAAGCCTTGCTTGATTTGAAACTTGAAAAGTTTGGAAAAGTGTGAAGTTTCTCAATGATTGTGAAAATGTGATTTGGGATGTAACTCATTATGTACAATGCCCACTTGCAAATGTTGCTTGGATTTTTCCATTTCTACTTGTAATCTCAATAGGGCCTTGGCAGCGTTTGAGTTAACCCTAACATTTTTATCAGTGGATGCCTTGTTATACCTTTTAACATGCTTTATGGAAAAAGAAATTGTGAAGCTTCATGCATGTGTATTTTTTATTTTTTATTGGCAAAAATCCATTTCGAGTTGAGAACGTCGATGCCACTATGTATATCTTTTTGAAGATAGTTTTGGAACAGAAAATACTCTTTTGGTAAAAGCAGAGATAATGCATGAAAGTTGTTCAGGATTTTGATCTATGAATTCGGACATGGGGCATTTGTTTTGTGGTGTTCTAGAGGGTCCCTATCCTTTTTGAGTCAAGATTGTCGAGCATTGAAGGACCTTTTTTTCAGTCTTTTGACATTTTAGGATACTCAAGAGTCGTGATCCTTATTTGAATTTGTACAGTGAGACCCGTGCCTATTATTCCGAAATTGAGCATATTGACACATGGACCTTTTTCGCTTGGGTGACTTGCACAGAGAATTCTCCAGTGGTTCCAATTGGGTTACTTTATTTCTCGAAAAAAATTCATGGTTCTTAGACTTTCAGATTGAGAAAAATTCTTAACTAACCTGTTTTAAAATTGTCTGAAGATTTGGTGTAGCCTGACATTCTTGACATTCTTTTGTTGCAATTCTTAGTTGGGTTTGGTTCAAGACGTATTGTATGACAACAACTAAATTTCTTAGCCTTTGGTATGTAATTTACGGATTTGAAAGGAATCAATTTTAACATTGGTGTTGCTGTGCATAGTTCGAATGAGTACAAGAAAACTAAAGAGAAATGAAAATGGTATACAAACAGTCATTCAATGCCTTTTGGGCGTTTGCTTTTTACTAAATAAAGTGGGTGCCTTGGTTAGGCAATTTTTTTATATCATGTGTGAAGCTTGTGGGGATATTGGTGCTATTTTGTCTTCTTTGGTATACCTAATTTATTTTTGCTGATTATTGGCTGTGGATGTTGTGCAGCAATTAACAGAGATTTCTCTCTTTTGCTTACGGTGCAAGAAAGAGGTATTTACCTATTATTCAACAATGCTGGAAGAAGAAGTGAATAGATGTCAGATTCAAGAATGGTACCCGAAATTCAAATCCGTCTCTATAAGAACCTTAATTCATGAACTTCCAGAATCCTTTGTTCAGTACCTTCGTGATGATTCCGGGCCCTTCCTTCTTCCTCTTTCCATCTCAAACGAAGATGCCTTGCCCAATAGAATCCATAACCCAGAAGAGGAAGAAGATTTTGTAGTATCAGAAGGATCCGGCGATGAATCAGAAAAAAATTCTTCACCACCTTCATTCCCAGAACTTGAATTCCAGATCAAGGAATCAATTGAGACCCTTGGGGGTGCTGTTTTTCCTAAGCTGAACTGGAGTTCACCTAAAGACTCCGCTTGGATCAGCTCCACTGGGACCCTCAAGTGCACCTCTTTCAGTGAAATTGCACTTTTGCTACGATCTTCCGTTTCACTCGTCCATGATCTTTGTCATGCATATGATTCTTGCATTAATAAAACTTCATCAAGACCATCAAATTTCTTCCTAGCCCTTCGAAAGTGGGCCCCCTCCCTCCGGCCGGAGATGGAATTTCGTTGCTTTGTGTGTGTTCATCAACTAGTTGGCATTTCCCAACGTGAGGTCACAGGGTTTTATCCATCTATTTGTGAGCAGAAAAATGAGCTAAAAATGGCGATTCAGGAGTTTTTTACTGATGAAGTGAGGCTAAAATTTGATTTGGAGAATTACACCTTTGATGTTTATGTTAGAGAGGACGGTCGGGTTAAGCTTTTGGATTTTAACCCTTGGGGTGCATTTACGCTTCCACTGTTGTTTACTTGGGAGGAATTGGGGAAGGATAGTGAAGATGGAAATACATTAGAGTTTAGGATGGTAGAGAGTCAGTGTGGTGTAAGGCCAGGACTAAAAACTGCAGTTCCCTATGATTATTTGGATACAAGTGAAGGGAGTGGTTGGGATCAGTTCTTGAGGAATGCCGAGGAAGAGTTGTGGCGACAGACTCTGTCCTCGTCTGATGGGTGATTAAGAGCTTTGTTGTCCCTATTTACGAGGTTAGTGTGGCCTTTCATTCTTTTGATGTTATTTATCTTTCCTACAAGTTTGTAATTCTGTTTTAGGCATTGGTCCATTGTTCCAATTGTGCAAGACCCTTCTGTTAGTGTAATTTTTTATCGGACTTATAATTGCTTGACGTCTATATTTATGAAAATGTTGTCTTTGCTTTCTTGATCCAAATTTGCCCTCTCTGAAGCCGTCTCCCAAAAAGATTCAGGAGAGATTATTGTGATTGTCATAATCACGTTTTTGTTATTGTTTTTTTCTTCTTCTCTAGGTGTAATGGTTGATGGATAGGATAAATGAATGCTCAAAGTCAATGACTTATCTATGTTGCATACACCTAAACAGGCTTATTAACCTTTTTGGTCCTCAAAGTATTAATTTTGCCTCATTTTGGTCCCCAATAAAAACATAGGAGACATTTAGTCCCCCACGTTTCACAATGTGTACCAATGTAGTCCCCCACCACTCACACCATTACCCCAAACGTCAAAACAAGGGGCACTCTTGTCTTTTCCCCTCCCCAACCCCGTTATATTGTCTGTTTGACCCAAATGGAAGGGAAACTTTACCAAATCTCAACCCTATTCAACTCCCCCGTTTCAGAAAAGAATAAAAAATTGGTCTCAATCCAAAATTGTGTTTGGACAGACTGAGATTACAAGATTCCGAGATTGATCATGGACAATGCAGGTGGCAAAGGTAAAAAAATTGGTCTTTTCTCTGATTTTTAAAGGTCTGGTTTGTTTGCATGGGTTTTGGCTTCATTTGTATAGATTTCGTGTGTGTATATGATGCAAGTATTAAATTAATGTGTGTGGCACTGTGTATAAACCATATGAGTTCTTTAATTTTTTGCTTTTAGAGAATCTATGCAGTGGAGAGAAAAAAGAAAAAAAAAAGGGTATTTTTTTTTCTTTGCATTGTGCCCATTTTTGTACCTTGTATAAACTATGTTTTTTTTTTTTTGCTCCGCTTGTATAAACTGTGACTTATGAGTTTCAATCAAAAACAAAATTTGACTTATTTTGACTTATGAGTTTCGATCAAATTATTTTGTCTTTATAAAAAAAAAAATTACTGTATGAGTTTTTAGATCATTTTTTTTTTTTTTTACATTTTCAATTCTTCGCATCAAGATGAATCAATAAGTCACAAAAGTTTGACGCAAAACTAACAAATGCGGAAAAAAATTCCAAACCTAGATCTTCTTCTTCTTCGTGTGCTCTGTTTTCTTGCACATGGAGAGAGAGAGAGAGTAACAGAGAAGTGGGTACCTTAATACATAAAGAGGGTAGGTTGCTGTATGGTTTTGGCAGGATAAAGGGGTTGGGGTGGGGAAAAGACAAGAGTGTCCCTCGTTATGATGTTTGGGGTAATGGTGTTAGTGGTGGGGGACTACGTTGGTACACATTTTGAAACGTGAGGGACTAAGTGTCTCCCTTGTTTTTATTGGGGACCAAAATGAGACAAAATTGATACTTTGGGGGACCAAAAAGGTTAATAAGCCTCCACGATCTCGGAAAAGTTTTCCTCCCATCTCTAACTCTCAGCCCATCTGTCTTCATCCCCCTCGTCGCTCAATTTCTTGCTTATAACCCAAAAACTAGGGCTTTTCGTATGTAAGAAAAAGGGGTGTTTTGAGCTTGTAACAAAAAAAGGATTTTTGTTACCAAACTTTGTTCCATTTTATAATTTGTTTTTGTTCACGAAAAAGTTATCGTTTATACCGGAACGATTTATTGTTCTTTGGGAAATGCAGGAGATGGCACCCTATTTCATTTGGTTGATATGAATTAGGCTTTTGATTGTACCAGTTTATTGTGGGGTTGATATGAATCACGTGTTGCTCATTGCAAAAATTATAAGCGATGATACAGGTTTCAAACTGCTCGTTGATGATCTCTTGTCATTATTAATGGCGGAGATGGAGGTATGCGTGAACAATGGTTCTACTCCCTCATTTTGTGGTGATTGGCTTCATTTGCTTGTTTTATAACGAAACAGAGAGAGTTTAGTATAAGTTCTGAGCAAAGAAACGATTTGGTTGGTTATGGGAATAACTTCTAACGGTGGCTCTCAAGAACATTTTGAAATCTAGAGCTGCGAGTAAAGGAGAAGATCTGGATGCGGGAATCAGCCAGGACTCATGCACTTTGGATTTTCGTATTTTGCCCTTGATTACTGCTTGAACTTGTGGCGATGTGGAGTTCTTGCTTTTTCATGTGTGGGTATTATTGGCACTCAAAACATGTGACATGGCTTCTAGTTGAGGTTTATCTACAATCTGGTGTGCTTTATTATAGCTGGACTAGAAGTCATGGCACACAGGATGGGTGTGCAATTCTTTGTTGCAACAAAACGAGACACTTCAAATTTACCTCTAAGTTTGATTCTGTACCATGGATTCAATTTACCAAGAAGAATTCAATCTTTCTTAATTGAGACATTAACATGTACGTAATTGAAGATAAAAAGCGAGGAAATTGTGCAACGGACCTTAGTCCATGTCGTCCATAATGGCATGCTCACGGATCTGGGTTGCCTTGCTGGGACTCCATATCATCAGATCCAAAGAACATAGAAGAAAAAGAAAAGCTACAATAGTGGAGATGGCATTGCTTGATTGCGATTGTGAGGCTTGTATCAGATATGATTTTGGGAAGTTGTGATGCGTGTGGATTTGTCATGTTTGAGATTTCTATTATAGGATGATAAAAGTTAGCTAAAAGGTTTTTCAAAAGCTAGTAGGATTGGACAAATTTGGAATAGGAGAAGTGTACGATCCGGCTTCATTTTTCCGTTCGCACCAAGTGTGAGGTTTCCTTTCATTACTGTAGATGTTTTGCAGTTAATTTAGCTGTCGATCATTAAACCTTCAAACCAGTGCTGTTGGTAAGAAAAACATTGAAGCTGAGAGATCGAGGAGGAAGGTATCTTAGGAAAGTGTGGTAATATGAATACACGTACGGGATCCAGGGCTAGTTAGACTTTCCATATAGTGGACTTTTAAAAGCTAATGCAAAATATATGGTTGTTTCTGTCGAGGGAAAATATGGCATGCTAATCAGTAGAGGTATTCATTATGGTTTGGTTTGATGGATCTCTATGTGTTCTTTTTATTCTCCCGTGAATGTTTTCAGCCACAATGTGGTTGGTCGCTGTAATTGCAACTAAAAACCAAATTTTGCTATTTTCAAACTGTGTTGGTACAGATTGTTACTCAACTGTCATGCTTTGCTGCTTCATCCTCTTGCTGGAAAAAACAAAGAAAGCTATATGGTTGTTTCTTTCGAGGGAGAAAATGGCATGCTAATCAGTAGAGGTATTCATTATGGTTTGGTTTGATGGATCTCTATGTGTTCTTTTTATTCTCCCGTGAGTGTTTTCAGCCACAATGTGGTTGGTCGCTGTAATTGCAACTAAAAACCAAATTTTGCTATTTTCAAACTGTGTTGGTACAGATTGTCACTCAACTATCATGCTTTGCTGCTTCATCCTCTTGCTGGAAAAAATAAAGAAAGCACTTGATTTATTCCTTTTGAAAAACAAACCTTAGAATGTTTGTTTCATTCCTTTCGCAAACTAATTGGAGTTTCTGCTTTGCAAAGTCAAAAGGTGTTTGAGCTAGAAGAATCGGAAGAGAAAAGATCAACCTTGGAATTCTTCATCAACCAATGGAAATGGAGACCATAAGAAAGGTTGCCACCGCGTTTTCCTCTCGTTTTGCGTGCACATTGCTGCCTTTGTTAATGCTACAATGTTATTCGTGGCCTCCCTTTTAGGGAAGACTATAGTGCTTTTGTTCATAGTTGTTACGATGTGTTTTGTCAAATTAGAACTCTAATGGTATCTTATGCTTGCCAGAATGATACAGTTGACAATGTGGCTTCTCCAAATAAATCCTCGAAATTGCCGGAGTTTGTTAAAGATGGTATTGATGATGATCAATTAAATCCTGCTATGAAGGAAGAAATTGACAGGTTTGATTTTGTCTAGACATGACTCTTGAAAATCTTTTATACATGAGTTCTCTTTTGCTTTCTTCAACTACTCCACACTTCTCTGCTTAATGTCATTTATTATAATTCTTAAGAGCACATGTTTTTGTTCGAATTTGAAATTGTTTTTGGCCAAATTTAAACGACTCTTTATACATATACCAATGTGAACTCTGCAGGGAAGTGGAGGATTTCCCAAGAAGATTAAACTCCGTTTCGCCAAAAATAATGCAGGAGATCGAGTGTGTCTTTGGGAAATGAGAGGCTTGTTCCAATATTTGTGTACGACAGGGGTTCGTTGAAGAGAAACTGCACACCGAAGGGCTACTGATACACTCTCCTGCCCACAAAAATTATCACATGGTGCCCACAAAAAATATGAACTTATTATGACATGGTACCCATAAAAGTTATAGACATTGCTGCCTTTGTTAATGCAATCTTTATCATTCGTAATTCGTTGGCTGACTTGTAAACTTATTATCACATGGTACCCACAAAAATTATCTATATATCTATATAATAAGGGAGCTCAGTACCCCTGGTCTTCGCCAATTGCTGGTTGTCGCGGTCTTTGCCGATGGTTGTGATCTTCATGCCAATTGCTGGTTGTTGCGGTCTTTGCCGATGGTCGTGATCTTCATTGATTGTCATAGAACGAAACTGTGCTCATCCGGCAAACTGTAAGTTTATTCGAGACTTTAAAAATTGCATTCAAGGCATTTGTGAGAATGCCTCAATGGAATAAAGAAATACATCTGCCTTCATCACTCATCTCATTTACCAGACAAACGTCCTTTCTTTCTAAATCTATTCAATATCAGATGGGTTTGCAATCTAAATACCTTCATCACTGCATACCACAAGTTGCTACGGGCAAAGCTTGGATCCGGAGTCCTTGCGGTGAGGGAAAGGCACTGCAAAGTGCAAACCACCCATCCACCCGCCTCCCCCCCTTCGGATTCTCAGAGAAGTTTTCACCCTATCAATGATTCAATTTACCATCTCTTTGCAAAACAAATTCCATCAATACGATTTTTTTCAGTTTACTAATTATGTACGTTCAATTCTAATTTCTTAATCTACCTCTAAACCCACTGGGTTTGTCCAAACTTAGGTTCAGTGGGGATTGCAGTAATTCACGAAAATGCTTTCAGGCCCAAATGAGATTAGGATACACCACCAAAATCAAAAGCTGCAGAACGTCTTGTTCGGATTAATGAGAGGGATTTGAAAGTTTTTTGTGGAATTTTAGGATTACAGGACTGACAGGATTGTGTCGGTTGAGGACCCAAATTTAACCAGGAGAGGAGGACCCAAATACTTATAGTTCATTGGAGAGAGAGAGTGAGAGGGGTTGGGGCACGGCTGAAACGTGCAGTGTTAATTTGCTGTTATGGTGAAGAAAAAGACACAAGAAGACGGGGGGGGAAGAGAGAAAAGGGGGATTCACGATCCAATTATATGTTTGATTTCATTGGTTTTAAGTTGCTTATTTTTTCGAAGCTCATTTACTGTAGTTGCGAAGAGGCATATGGAAAAAGATTTAGTCATGGTCAATAGTAACAATGGATAATTGTTACTATTGGAAGCTGCAATTTGGTTGGGATAGGACTCTCAAACAAGCTTTCCCTAGACTATTCCTAATCTCGAACCAAAGAGAGGATACGGTGAGCTCCGTGAAGGAAGGGTTTGGGAATGTGTATTGGAAGCTGCAATTTAGAAAGAGGAGATTGAATGTGTGGGAGACTAACCTATCTGAGGAATTACATCAAAGACTGGCTTTGGTAACACTTGATCAGACCAAAAAGGATGTGCTTCAATGGAAATGGACTAATAATAATCGCTTCTCTTCCAAGTCAGTATACTACCAATGGGAACAAACTGATCAGCCTCGGAACCAACTCTTGGGATCACTGCGGAAGAGTCTTTGCCCCCCAAGGTGGAAATATTTTCGTGGTTAGCGATTCAAGATAGGGTCCGAACGAGATCAGTGCTTTTCAACCGGAATATCATTCAAGAGGGCCAACCTGTTTCCTGCCCTTTGTGTTCCTTGCATCTCGAAACTCCGGATCATCTTTTCTTGCACTGTATATTCTCTTGGAATATTTGGTCTCTTATTCTGGATTGGTGGCATGTTTCGTGGGTTTGTCCTAATTCGTTGGCAGAATTGGCTACATGGTGGTTTGACAACGGGTTTAGGAATTTGGAGAAAAATATATGGAAAGCTTCTCTCTATGCCACTTTGTGGTCTTTGTGGCTAGGTCGGAATGATCTCGTCTTCAACAATGCAACATTGAGTGTGGAGGTGGTAGGAGAATTGGTGAAAACTAGAGTTGCTATGTGGATGAAAACCAAGTTTGGTATCAAGGTTTATTCGGTGGAGGAGTTTAAGTTGTTTCTTGACAGTATTCGTAAGCTCAAATTGTAGTTTTGGTTGAGATGTAGTGGTTGTCCAACTTTCTGTTGGATGGGCTAGTCACTTTCTTCTTTTGTCTTGTTTCTACTCGATGTACCCTTTCGAGTTAATATAAAAAGTTTCGTTTGCCGAGAAAAAAAAAAAAAGATAATTGTTGTTAAATTGAAGCCTTGTTAAAAGTGAGTTCTGAACCATGGTGATTTCTTAAATGCCAAATCCTAGTAATTGTATAACCACGAACACTCACACAAACATTTTACATACACTCGCATTTTTGGGAAAATGACGGCCCATGACGTGTTTTGATAATTAATACCCGTCAATGACATGCTAAGAACAATTGTTAATGCTGAAAATGTCCTTAGCGGGTATTAATTATCAAAACACGTCTTTGGCCGTCATTTTCCCCGCAGTTTTGGGTGGATTTCACATACACTGGAGGAGTAGTGTGTGTGGGTCCAAATGTAAATATGAATGGATTTGTATAAGTGTTTATGGTTGTAGAATGATTGAGAAAAAAGAATCAATTCTTTCCTTCGAGATTCGACACACCATCGCTCTCTGCTTGTAATAACCATGTAAAATGGTACTACTCCAGTATTCTATTCATCACTACTTGAGAGAGAGAGAGAGAGAGAGAGGCGAACCCACCGAAGCCATGGAAGGCAGAATATGCAAAATCAAGGAGATCATCTTGCAAAACATGCAAGACCCCAACCGACAAAGAGGTTCTCAGGCTTGGTAAGATGGTTCAATCCACCCAGTTCGACGGCTTCATGCTTGTGCGCTTTTTAACCGCTTTCCAATTCTCCACTAATAGTTATGAAAGTTGCTCATCTTTTGTGGCTTTGCACGCTTAACAATTCACCACCAATAGTCATGAAATTGATAAGCAACATACAACATGATTTGATAGTCTTCAACTTGTACCTTCGTGGATATAATGATTTGCTAACAAAATGGATAAATTACAATGTAAGCATATTGACTCAAGTTCATTGTCTTTAGTAATATCAGACGCGTTGATGTGATGAAACATTTTTCTTTTTGTTGATTATGCCTTGGTAAACGATGATCCCTGCTTATTCACATTTGAAGCCAAAAAAATCTAGAAACCAATTGCAGAACAAATCCATGAAATGGCCCAACAATCCAAATCATACATATAAACTGGCTTCATTTTGATTTGGTAAACTTACAGAACCACGAAGATTACCCTTACAGACACAATCATAAGCGTAACTCTATGTTTCTTACAACAATAGTATCTAGGTGACACGAATAAGAAGTACAACCATGATGAAGATACATGTCATTACAAACATCACAAGCCATGTAAAGCACGTAGTCTTGAATGTCTTCGAGTTTATATCCATCGCTCGTGTATTGACACGACCAGTGCTAGCCAAGCTATGTTCAACGGCCTCCTCTGTCGAATCAAGAATCTGCATTCATATTACAACTGAACTATAAGAATAGTCGCCGATAAACAAAAAAAACTATAAGAATAGTCGCTACGTGTCAGAATAGAATCCCATTAACCTAATAGTTTGAAATAAAACCTATAGGAATACAACATGAGATGCACAGTTTGACTCGTCTTAGACCCATGGTTTAAGAACGCAATTTTAGTGCTAGTAATTTTTTTTTTATCTACTAGTGCTCGTACAATAAAGAACATTTAAGCACTTTGCAAGATGCAGTGCACAGTTATTGACATCTCTATAATGCAATGATTGTTGTAGAAGATACAACCCATTGCATGTGCCTCATATATACCTCAAGACAACTACCAGAGCAAACAAAAAGACAAATTCTAGGTAGCTTACTTTCTCAGTGTTTTTGATGGATTGACTCATGACGAGACTACTCTCTTTAAGCTGCTGTGCCAACCCGACCATTTCATCTGTCAAGTCCTCTTGAAGCTTTCTGTTGAAGGCAGCGAAGGCAATGAGAAGCAGTAACAAGAAAAAAAATCAGCACTAATAGATATCATGACATTCAACTGGGTGGACAGCGTATTGCTGGGTAGCTCCTTTAAAACATCCAATCAAGCATTTGCAGTAAAAAGTTGAAACCTAATATATACATGCTAACTAGTTGGCTGAACTAGTAATCTACAGATGCAGTCATACAGTCTCATATTATGAAGCTGAAAAACCAAACCACAGCAATGCTTGTGAGTGCCAATTGATCACAATTTCTTGTCACACTTACAAAGAAAATGAAAGAAAAATGAAAGCTCCAAACACCAATTTCCTCTTTTGACAAGGGATCAAGCATTAACATTGCTATCTCTAATACCCTAAAATGAAACTGTTGTGGTGTCTTGCTTGGTTTCCGATGCATTTTTTGTCTAAATAAATCAAGAGATCTTAATAAACAACCAAACAAATCCATTGATTAGTTCCTGTTATGCATTGTTCATTATACCTAGTAATGCACATTAATTGTGAGCTCAAGCTCAACTATAACGCAAGGGTTTTCCCCCTGAAAGAAAGGTTGAAGTTTTTCACTACTACAAGGCATTAAATTATGGACCACCGGTCCTTTCATAGCTTAGCCCCTTGGCTGAGGGAATAAGGGTAGGATGCAGAGAGGTGGGCAAATGACAATATGTAATGCAAATAGGATCAATATAATAAGTGGACACAGAAATACATGTTATGCCTTGAATCTAAATCAGTCTTTTTCTTTCTTTTTTAATAATTATCACAAGTTTCATCAATATGAAGATATTGAGCTAAACCAATTTTAACAGGATATGGTGAAGGGGGACCAACAGTTCAACTACGCTACAGTACTGCCTTTAGAATACGCATAAAAGTACATAAAACCAATAACTAAAAGTAAACATGTGGACAGGCATCAACAACCTCAAAAGGGTTTCAAAATTGATGGCAGAAAACTGTTGCCCTCAATCCTTACTGTGCTCTAGTTACTTGAACAATATGCCTAGATCTGATAAGATAACTTAGATAAGTACCTGTGCTTTTGAATATGAGTCTGTGCTGCTGCATCCAATTTGACAGGAGCCGAGTTATTAGTATCAGCATGATTATGAGGTCTATCTTCAACGTTTGATTGGGGCCTGTTCAGTAGATGAATGAAACCACAAACACAAAAAATGACCAAAGAGATAGAGGTAGAAACCATAGTTTCTTACATAAATCTTCTCCTCAATTTTGGGGAAGTAAGAATTGGACTTTCTCCTTCGGTCTTAGAAGGGCTTTCTCCTACAGGAGTTATATCAGAAGGTTTCTCAGATTCTTGCATGGTTGACTGGAAGTTTCCAAGTGAAAAACTGGTTAGAAATGAGAAACCATAAGAGATGCATGTATTTCTAATACAGAGGAAGAAGGATGAAACAGTTGGATCTTAAGTTAAAATGTTATGATGGAGACAAAAACTTGAGTCTGACAAAACCTTCGGAAATGGCTTCAGAAATAACCAAACAAGGGTCCAAAGAATCACTTAATGCAAGTAACCCAGAAAAAGTAAGTCATTCGCAGCTAGTAGAAATAAGGGAAATCATGAAAAGCAAATCAGACTTTCGTTTCCCAAACGTTAAGAATGGTTGGGAAAAAAACCCCAATGCAAGTGATGTTATGTGAAAATGGCAACTCCGTTGTTAATTCTGAAAATGACAACTCCGTTGTCATTGTTTAACACTTTTAACTTGTGAAACATTGATGTAGAAGAAACTGAAGGAAACACGCACCACGGGGACAGCCAACTTGGAAGCAATGGCTTCTATCTTCTCCGAATAATCATTCACCTGCGCTTTTGATATCCTACAAAAACATGTACACAAGAAGACTCCCAAATGTTAACTACCAAAGTGAATAGCTTGGAACCTCAGTTCCCAAATCCTCACACAAGAACAGCACAACTACACGATTGAAAATGCCAAAATAGAATAAAGTTTACTCTGAAATCCAAATCATGCATCAATATCCATATCAACACTTTTTTCAAGTGTTGATAAATTAACAAATGCTAGTTGATCCAATCTTCAGAACCAAAAAATTGTTCCAGATTGGGATCACTCTTTCTTTCGATCACGAATCTGTTAGTTCTAATCCCTTCACTGGTCGTTTAGGGCAACTCCAAGCGTCAGTTTAACTTTCTAAGCAAAGAACAAAAGGTGTGCACGCAGAGAACTGAGAAGTATCTCTGTTGAATTTTCAATTGAGGGACAATGTTTGTCACGTAGTTTAACACTGACTTTTAACAAGAAATACGAAATTAAAAGCAAAAACTTTTACCACTATACTGAAAAAGAGAATAGAAAGGGAGTTTTCCAACCATCAGAGCATACCCAGTAAAACATGAGTAAAAAGATGATCTTTTGACACACAAGGGGCATATGAGCTGAACATTGAGGAAACCCAAAGTTATCAACAATTCATCATTCGTGATATTCCACTCCACTCATTAATTGAAATCGTACAGATGGAGACCAAGTCCGTTTAAATGGATAAGTAATTAGAACTTGTATTCCTACAACTCCATATTCATAATCAAACCCCTTGAGGGTGTGGAATTAAAATCAATCAGTTGGCATCACATGGCTAGAGAGCATTGTTGAGTGCAAAATTTAGTAAATTACTCATCCATATAACAAACCCCTGAATTTGCTGGAGGCATGTGAATAAGCATCTTGTCTGTTTCTTACGCTACGAGATAAATTGGACATGGTAAGACCACAGGGATCCTATGCATTTTTAGGGCAAATGAGAGAAAAAGGCTTTGGATTGTTTTTCTAACATCAAAAGAGACACGGAGATGTAGGAAGTCAGGAACCATGTAAAGGAAAAACCAGATGACATGTGTTACCCTGCTTCCTCGCTCTATTGAGTCGTCTTCTATAAAGCGTGTCTCAGGAGTCAGCTGCAACTTCATACGCCTCGCTAATGCGCTGCGAACATACTTAACCTTTGATTTTTACCCAGATATGGCCATGAATGTGAACTCCTAAAAGCAACCTTTAACACGAGAAAATAGATTAAAAAATGTGAAAGGAAAATGTAAGAAGGACCTTGGTAATCCATCTGAGGTTTTCTCTTCAGCTAGTTCTTCCAATTGTTCCCTTAGAGTAGCAACATACTGCAAAAACACAATCATTTCTATGAGAATTTAAATAAGAAAAAATCAACCAATTTCTTTTTTAGCAATCAAGAAAACGAATAGACGTACATGAAGAAGCTTTGCTTGATTTTGTTGATGAGGTGCCGCCGCAAGCAGTCTCCTTAAGTTTATTTCTGTTTTGCTGATGCCCATTTCTCCAGATCCAATCCAATTCCCAAAAAGATTGGATTTTTACGGTACTATTCTGAGAGAGAGAGAGAGAGAGAGAGAGAGAGAGAGAGAGAGAGAGCGAGCGCTCTGGATGCAAATTTTGGACCTTGTAGATCTTGATTAGGTTTTCATGATCTACCGAGGAAATTCGAGGTAACCGAACGAGATGTGGAAGAAGAAGAGATGGTAAAGAGGAACGGTGTAGTTTTACGGAAAAGCGCGCCATTTAATATTCGGGCCAAGCCCAGACTAGAAAAGCACCAACGGCTTGGCCCGCGGGAAGCTAGGGCTTTGGTGATTTGGCCCTGTTTTCATCCTTAAGTGGAAACAAAATCCGATCTTTTCGATTAGTTTGAAAATGGGAACGGAAATGGAAATGGATTCTTGTAGGCATTCTTCATCATTCACAGTCTCTCCCGAGACAGAGAAGTTCCTGTGCGACAGATTGCTTGACCAAGAACAACCCATTTCGGAGCGCTTCAGAGCCCTCTTTTCACTTCGTAATCTCCGCGGCCCTGCCCCCCGCAACGCTCTCATAGCCGGTCCTCACTCTCTCTCTCTCTCTCTCTCAAAATTAATAGACATTTTTATGCAGTTTGGGTTGAACTTCCTCTAAGAATAACTACTCATTGAATGCAAGGACTTATTAATCTTGTGTTTGAAACACATGAATGGTTGAAGTTTGCTTCGGTCTTTGAGTTTATTTTTCCCTTTCGGTACCATCCGAGGGCCCCCTAAAAATTAGTAAATTTTTGGAGCCTTATAGCTGCTGCACCTGAAACTCGAGCTTTAGCTCAGTACGGTGACTTCTCATATTCTCTTTTTCCTTGCCAATATATTGTGAAATTCTTCTCGTTAGATGTCACGTTTTATTTACAGAAAATAGAAGTAGCATTTGTGCTCTATGGAGTATGGGCTTCCAATGTGCTGAGAGATGAGGATTGAATGATGAGGACTGCATTATTGAAATGGGAAAAGAAAAATATTTATTTTGTCGAGGAGACCATGTTAAATTTTGGCCTTGCAATGACTTTTCTTGTGGTTATGCCCACCTCATTATATACATTTTGCAAGGCCCATTGGTACCATTTGCAAATCCAAATCGCACTCTTCTGTGAATTAACCACCTGGTCTATTTGGTTGATTATTGATTATACTGTATGCATGACCCGCGATTTGTATAGGTGCTTCACACTAATCATCCTCCTTGCGCCGTTCAAAAATAATAATCATCCTCTTTATCTATCGCCGTTCATGTCTTAAACAGACTTGTAATCATCTTTCATCTTCTTGATTTGCCTCATCTTCTAGCAACAGGAGATTCATCAAATCTGCTGGCGCATGAGGCTTCATTTGCATTGGGCCAGATGCAAGACGTCGATGCTATCCCTGCTTTGAAAGCAGTTCTTAATGATCTCTCTTTACATCCCATTGTCCGCCATGAGGTGACATTCTGTTAGCTTTGTTGTTTTATCTTCTAATGGACTCTCTTCTTGGTTCCTTTTGCTAATATTATCAATTGCTTGTCTTGTGGTACGTTATGACTATGCAGGCTGCAGAAGCTCTTGGTGCGATTGGTTTAGAGATCAATATTCCTTCTTTAAAGAACAGTTTGGTTTCAGATCCGGCTCAGGAGGTCCGAGAAACATGTGAATTAGCTCTTACTCGAATTGAGGAACTGAGGAGTGTCCAAAGCAATGATGAATCATCCACTTTGAGTTCTTCACCCTTTTTGTCGGTTGACCCTGCTACACCTGCTTCTTGTTCTTCTACTGATCTATTAAGGTTTGCTCGATGTAATCAAAGGTCAACTGACAAGCTTTTTTTACCAATTATGGTTTGCTCTTATGTATTCTGATGATTTCACCTGTTCAGGGAAGTTCTTTTGAATCAAGAAAAGGGCATGTATGAACGCTATGCAGCTCTTTTTGCACTTAGAAATCAAGGAGGAGATACAGCTACTGAGGCTATAATTAATTCTTTGCGTGCAAAGAGTGCTCTCTTGCGGCATGAGGTCGGTTAAAGTTTGTTGATTTATTTGTTCTTGTGCTATCTAAGCCATAAAAACATCCCTTGAATTAGAGCAGCACTTTGTTTTTTCAAGCGCTCTTTATTTTAGCGAGAATATTCGAATTTAATGGTCATGTGCAAAGACTAGCACGCTTCAGGTGTTTGTAGGAGTTGCAGCCTTAGATTAGGAATGAAGGGGCAGCCAAGTATATTCAGTGGGAGTGTTCCAGTGATATAAATAAAGATGAATATGCTGTTACCTTTTGTTAGCCCAAAGGTTTCTATAGAATACCTTATTGATTTTGATGATAACAAAACATATTGGAATTGAAATATAATTAATATTGTGACATTTGGTACTCATTTGAACTCATGTTTATTTTGTAGGATTTGGTTGAAGTACACTAGAAACATTGCTACACCGAATCACTATCTTTAATAGCTAAGATAAATTGAAAGGAGGAAGATTAAGGACAAATCTTCTCCTAACTTCATTGGCTAGAGATTGATTCAAATGGATGAATTATTGGTTTCATGATTTTATATTTCCATCCGCTAATGGAACTTCCCAAGTTACAAATGTCTCAGTGGCAAAGAAATGGAAACTACAATGGTTGATTGGTACCTAAATTGATTCTAACGGCTAGTGCAAGGGATGAATTTGTGTTGACTTGATTTTGGTTCTAACGGCTAGTGCAAAAGAAAAGGAAACTACTTGCATGGGATAATTTTCCAAATATGAGGGCGTGCCTCTAACGTTCAAATTATTCTTCTCGGTTATAAAGAGAAGTCTGACAGAGGAAGCAATAGATAGAACTCTTGAAGAAAATTGTTGTGAGCCATTACTTGAAAATCTATCAGTCATACAACTATAATCTTCATCTTGATATACACTCGTGTGAGAGTTCTTATTTTGATCTTCATTGTAAGAGGGAATTGTACACCCTTGTTCATACTTGTGTGAGAGATCTTTTTGTGAGTGGTTTTGAAGAGAAAATCACTTGGTGATTAGGTGTTACTAGCACCGGAGTCAAAACTAGTTGGGTTAGGTGTGACTAGCACCGGAGTCAAAATTAGTCGGAGCGATTGGGGATAGATTGCTCGTTGTAAAGGTTGTCTAGCACCCGCAAAGCTAGAAGATTGTAACTATTGGAGATAGTGCAGCAAATCCCGAGTTGGACACTTGGGGAGTGGACTAGGCCGTGAAGTTGCGGACCGAACCACTATAAATCCTTGCGTTCGATTCTCTCTTCCCTACTCTCTTTACTTTCAGTTTTGCATATCTATATCGCATGAGTAGAATAGAATATCATTGAAATTATAATTGTAGTTGAATAGATTGCAATTTGTTTTTTAAAATTCCGCGTTATATTTGAGATACCCAATTCACCCCCCCTCTTGGGTTGCTATTTGGACCAACACCTTTGACTAGTAAACTCGCCACCACTTCCCAGAGACGAGCTTTAGAGCCCAACCCTGTGAATTATGGCCCAACTTGCAAGAGATGGAAAGCGGAGTCAAGTTCGGAAGTAGTAAATGGATACCTACCATAGATAAGGGATAAAGAGAGAATAAGAGAGTTGTCTATCAAAGGCCGAGTCTCTGTTAGTACATGTTTTTCCTTCACTTGGCAAAGATTGTTGTTAGTTTTTGTTTGCCTTATTGTCAGGTTGCTTATGTATTGGGCCAATTGCAAAACAAAAGTGCTTCAGCTGCACTTTCCAGAATCCTTAAGGATGTGAATGAGCACCCAATGGTTAGACATGAAGCTGCTGAAGCTCTTGGTTCTATAGCAGGTATGACCATTATGCATTTGGTTACATAAAGTTATTGTTGTTTGTCGTATCATCGGCAAACGAAAACTGCAACAGAAGGCTGTTGTGATGGACGTGCCATAAATATGTAACACACCACACTAGTTCATCAAAGTTTCCTATGCTGTGAAACTGTATATCTGGTGAAGTATGGATGATATTTGTGGGAGGTGGCTGGTTGGACTCAATTATGAAATTTAGCACTCTACAAAGATACAAAGAAATTCGGTTTTATATTGAGTTCGTAAAGTTTATTTTAATAATGTCATGTGTCCTTGGGAAGAATTGGTGAGGCCTTCCTGTCAATTCCGAGGCACTAGTTATGCCTGACGTTTGTAGTGGCTCTGTACACAACATAGTGTCATACCAGTAGCTTTCCTCTAATACTTGAGTCTACTTTCTGTATCCGTAATGTATAACTTAGAAATAATATTTTCCCGTAGATGGCCATTGCATTGCACTTCTTGAGGAGTTTGCGAAGGATTCTGAACCTATTGTCGCACAGAGCTGTGAAGTAGCTTTCAGCATGCTGGAATTTGAGAGATCAGGCAAATCTTTTGAGGTAATTTAAAAGATGCAAAAAACTATTTTGCTCTATTTCCAAATTCTTTGGGACACAATTTGGCTTAACAATTTTTTCTTTGCAGTACCTCTTCATGCAGACGCCTCAAGTTCAGGAAACCTCATAGCAAACTGGTTCCTGCATTAGAAAGGGGTGGGCCTTCTATCTGGAAAGAATTCAGCTCCAAGATGAAGGTTATTCATGTGCCTGCAGGCATCTTGCCAATTGTTTCACAATAGTTTTGTGTCACGGAAAGTTGAGGGACTCCCCTCCCAGAGTTCTAGTTGTCAAGTTGGACTTCTTCAACACGAAACCTCGAAAAAGCTAGTATCACGTAGGAGCCCTTGTAGATCAGTTTGGAGCTCTTACATACAGTTTTCCCTATGACATTTGCTGCACTTACAAGCTATTAATCTCTGCTCCTTTCTGCGTTACTGTCTTTTGCCTCAACCATGGCAAATCCGGGCAATATTTCAACCATAACAAAATGATCGTGATGGTTGCAATGTCAGCTTTACACTAGTGTATTTGTATTAGTTAGTAACTTGCCATTGGAATGGACAAAAAATTTCAAGAATTGAACATTTGTTGAAGTTCTTTTTGTACCCATTGGGCCGCATATTTTCTTAGCAATTTATTTTTATTCTTTAACTGCCTGCTCTAAAAACAATGCTCTAAATTCACAGGAGTTCCCTCTTGTCCATATCAAGCTGTCTGCTGGCCATTTTTCCTCTATCCAAACTTTCCAGTGGCAAAATAAGACACTCTCAGATTGTTGGTGACAAGTTTGGATTTTAGTTCATTCTTCACAATTCTGTGTAAGAATGTTGCATTCCCAATGATTGTGTGGGTGAAATTTGAGCTGTCAATTGCTGAGCATGGATGGCCCGAATGAGGCCAACACCCATGCTGTCCCTCAAATAGCAAGGTCCCCGAGTTTGGATAACTTCGCGCTTCGGTGAAGAAAAGAGAACTTCCAAACTTATTAGTCTTAAAGTTCAATGTTACAAGCAATGAAAACTTCACATTTTATTTCAAGAATTCGTCTGTGAATGAGAGACAATGACCCATGCAATAAAGAAGAAATGAAGGTTAAAACAGTGAGAGCTTCCTTAATTTCTGAGTATTTTGTTTTGAAGCATAAACATATAAATTCATAAAACAGAGAGTACAAATGACCCGCCAGTCCCGGAAATAACAGAAATGAAACACCAAGTACAAAGATACAACGGCAAAGAAAAAAAAACTCAGGTATAATAACATGTCGGTATGCTTGTGGAGGTTGGATAAAACATGTCATGCATCTAGCTTTTAGCGTATTCCGTCGCAGCCGCCTAAGGATGCCCGAAAATATGAGCATTTAGCTGTAGCTTGTACCGTCGCAGCCGCTTAAGGGTGCCCAGAAATCTGATTTCTTTATTTCATTCATTTATAAAAAAGAGAACTTTGCAAATCTACCAATGACTTCGACTTTACTAGTATAATTGCTGGGGTTTGATTTAGGGAATTTATTACTGGGTTTTGATTTAAAAAAGATTACTGGGGTTTGATTTAGGAAAGTTATTTCCATAACATCCTGCGTTTTTTAAAACTTATTCATCCAAAACTTATTTCGGTATTTTTTAGTTTTCGTAACTATTTGTTTAGCTTTTCATCATAATTTTTACGGTTAATGGTTTGTCTCGATTCTCGACGAGACAAATCGAAAAAAAGTATAAAAATATGGCCGATGCTGAAAAAAATTTATGTAAGATAACATTTTTGACAAAAAAGACACCTATTTTTTTTTCGCCGTTAGTAGTTTTTTTTTCCTTTTGGTATATCTTTTACTTTTTAAAATTCTTTCATCGGGATGAATGATTAATAGAAAAAACATAATGAAAATATAATAAAAGTTGAAAAGAGGCAAACAAAACACATAAAACGGAGAGGGAAAAAAAAAGTTTACAACAACCCACCAATGCCAAAAGTATTCATTTTTGTGATTGTAGGGCTGAAGTTCCAGGAATTATAAAGGAATTGGAAGTCAGCTTTATAAAAGAAAACATAAAGATTCAGTTCATTCCTTCCAGATTCGACACACCATCGCTATCTGCTAGTAAAATACTACTCCTACAATATACTATCCATCACTACTTCAGAGAGAGAGAGAGAGAGAGAGAGAGAGAGAGAATGGCGAACCCACCGAAGCCATGGAAGGCGGAATATGCGAAATCAGGGAGATCATCTTGCAAAACATGCAAGACCCCAATCGACAAAGAGGTTCTCAGGCTCGGCAAGATGGTTCAATCCACCCAGTTCGACGGCTTCATGCCTGTACGCTTTTTAAACCCCTTTTACCCCCCACAAAACCCTTCCATTCATTCCACTATTTATTCGTACAGTCTGCATTTATACTTCCTCCTTTCTTGTGGGTTTTTATCGCTGTCTTCTATTTTGCCCTGATTGAAGAGAAAGGGGGGGGGGGGGGGGGTGGTGAGGGGAGGGTTTGTTCATATTCAGTTGTGAATCAATGTCATACTTATAGGTAGGGTTGGTGTTGTTTCTTGACACATTGTAGATAAAGATTATATATATTTTTTTCATCGGCAAAAGTCATTGTTGTTAGAATAGTTTGATTAGCACCTTGGAAGATTATTGAGATTTTGTGGTCAAATCCTATGATATTTTAACAAGCATCGGTGCACAAGTTGTAGTTTTCAGATAGATACAATATGGTGTCTAGACACATGAAAAGAGTAAATTGAACTGTTTGCGTTCGTACTTCTTTGTTCTTTGTTGTGGGTTTTGATGGCTGTCTTCTATTTTTCCCAGATAAAAGAGAAGTTCGGGGTTTTAGATGTTCATACTCAGTTCTTTTGAATCAGTGTCGTGTTTATATGTAGGATTTATGTTGTTTCTTGGAGATAAAGATTACTATAGTAATTTACAGTGTTCTAAAAGTCAACTGCCTAGGCCTATTACTGCCCGCCTAGTCACTAGGCGGTAGATCTTACAGTGTTCTAAAAGTCATCCAATACCCAACGCCTAGATTATGCATTAAGATATTATGAACATTGCTTATTTATTGAGATAAGCAACTTTTTGAACATTGCTTATTTATTGAGATATTATGGTCATATCTCACGGGTACCCTATGTTATTAAGAGTACAAGCATTGCTTCACAACTACTTGTAGTATTCAGATAGCTAAAATATAGAGTCTATAGTCTCTATACGCATAAAAGATTAACTAAATAGAATAGCTTGCATTTAGAGTTCAGCATTCTGGTTATACTTGTAGATGGATCTCCGCTAACTTAGCATTCTGCTTTTACATTCAACAGAAGCTTCCATTCTCTTTCAGGAATATTTGCATTCTCTTGGCTTCTTTGGTGTTATGTTACAATCTCATTCCCTTTTGTATTGCCAAATTCATTTTTAGATAGTGAATGGGTCGAGTATATATGGCAGAAGATACGGATGATGTCTCTTACCTACTACTGAAAAATTAAGGGGGAGAAAAGAATAAAGGTTTATGATTCTATTAAGGTCCCTCAAAAGTTGGTGGAATCAAGTGTGTTGAAGTTTGTCTCCCATCAGTTTATTATCTCCTCCAAAACTAGTACATGAGCTTGGGCGGCCTCTCCACTCATTGCCAACTGGTATTCAGTTGGATGCTTTAACAAAGTGTATTGGTGGCATCAAAAGTTTTTTTTTTTTTTTTTGGGTAAGTAGGTGGCATCAATGTTTAATTGCAGCGAAACTTATAATATTGGTTTCTTGTAACGCTTTGTTGGAGATTAGTAAAAATATTTAAATTTGTTGCTTCCTAGTACGAAACAGGGACTGCCTTCTTGTCGTAAGGCTTCGAGAGTTCTTCATGTGGAGATCTTCTTAGCTGTAATTTTTGTCCAAATTGAAACTGTGATTTTTTTTTTCTCTTTTTGTTCTCTATTCTATGCTTTCATTGTTTCGTTTTCTGAACTGATTTTTTTTCTCGCAAAAATCAGATGTGGAACCATGCTGACTGCATACGCAAGAAAGCAAACCAGATAAAATCGTACGATCTTATACCCCTTTTCTGGTCTAAATCTGAACTGACAAAGGAGATATATCCTTATCCCTTGCTTATCGCTCTATTGACCTCAACACTTTTGCTTTGCTTTTAGGCTTGAAGATGTTGAAGGCATAGAATCGCTTCGATGGGAAGATCAACAGAAGATAAGGAATTATGTAGAGGGTGGTGGACCTCAAAACCCCCCTCCTCCTGTTGTTATGGAATCTGGTATTGAAGTTTCGCAGACTTCACGTGCCACTTGTCGGTGCTGCAACGAAAAGATTATGAAAGGACAGGTGTGTGAATCTGCATATTATCTGTTGTCCATTTCTTAAGAGGATAATTTGGTTTCTTACTTATGGTTGTTGAACAGCGCAAAGATGTCAACGTAACTGTTAAATAGATACTGTATTTGTGTTAGAGTTCTGTTCTTATGTATTGAATTTTTGTAATAATCCATTTAGTACACTGATAACATGCTCAGTTCAGTTAGAATGTTGTTTTGGAGAAGGATTTGGTTGGAGTTTGTTTAAGAAGTAATGCTGAAAATCTTTACAAAATGATGTGGTCCTTTTCTTCTTGTTTTCATTGTAAATTAAGCAAATTCCACCATGAAGTTTTGGTCCATCCATATACAAGTTTATTTTTTGGCTCAACACATATCCTATTTCTGATCATTATCACTTGAATGCATTGTAAAGCACAAGATAAGGGCTATAAGTTGGTTCTGGTTTGTTTTATCATTTTATGGTAGGTCCGGATATCCACCAAACCTGATGGTCAAGGTGCTAGAGGCTTGGCATGGCACCATGCTAATTGCTTCATCGAGCTGTCTTCAACCACTCAAGTGGAGAAATTGTCAGGATGGGATAGCCTCTCAGCTTCTGATAAGGAGCCAATTCTTACCCGGGTTAATAAGAAGCAGGTTCCCTCTTCCAAAAGAGATGGTATATATCAAGTTTCTTTTTTAATCACAGGATGCTCACTTTCAATGCTGCTGTGACTGTGTATGTTTCTCTTTCTCTTTTCAGACACAAAACCTGAGCTACATCAGGAAGAAGTATCTTTACAGCAATCGACATCAAAAGGTGGTGCAAAACGTAAAGAAGCTGTGAACAGCGATCAAAAGTCCAAAATTGCTAAGAGTGAAGATGGTGCATTGCAGAGAGGGAAGAATGCCAACTTATTGGGGGATGAACACTCAAAAGCATCTGATTTGGAGAGCCGGCTAGAGGCCCAGAGTAGAGAACTATGGGCTCTAAAAGACGATCTTAAAAAGCATGTGACAACGGTAGAGCTGCGAGAGATGCTTGAAGACAATGGGCAATATTCAGCAGGTTCAGAACTTGACTTGCGAGACCGCTGGTAAGTTCTACGGTTCTACCAAATGCAATTCTTCATGCTCGTCGACATTGTGAGTAAGATTCACTTCCTGTGGTCGAATATGATCATGAACATATGCTAAAAGTAGTGTTATGCTTGCTGTTCTTTATGTTTAAGAAGGAAGTAATATTGATGATCTTGGTCTGATACCAACCGTTGCTATAATGGAAACTTTTTTTGATGCTTGCCTTAGGACTTGGGAGTGATTACTGCTTCACATCATAGTATACGCTATCTCTGTTTTTTTTTTTTTTTGAATTATAAAGCTTGAATTAGTGGTTGTCTAATTGTTTGACATTTGTATTCCATTTGGTTAGTGACAAACTCTTTCCTTGTTTTTGGAAGTGGACTTATTTTTGTCTATTTACTTGTTCAGTGCTGATGGAATGCTTTTTGGAGCACTTAGACACTGCCCGCTTTGTTCTGGGAATCTTAGTTATTCTGGAGGCATGTACAGATGTCATGGGTTTCTATCAGCATGGAGCAAGTGTTCATACTCAACCTCTGAACCTGAACGTGTCAAAGGGAAGTGGAAAATCCCTGCAGAAACAAGTAATCATTACCTCTGCAAGGTACTTAGCTCAAATGTTAGGCTATTCTTATGTTAATCATCTCTCTGCAAACTGTAATTGCTTTTTGAATTATTTATTCGCAGTGGTTTAAGTCGCAAAAGGCGAAGAAACCTTCTCGGATATTGCCTCCGCCTCTGCCTTCGCCCCTAAAGCCTTGTGGAAATCAAGCTGTTAATGGAAAACACCAGTCATCGACCAGTGAAAAGTTGGAAGATCTGAAAGTTTCTATGGTTGGATTACCCAAGGAATCCATGGTAACTTCTGTCAATCCATTCCAGTACTTATGGCTGTGCTCTAAAGTCATTCCAATTAATTGTCTCTGGAACACTTGCTCAGCTCTTAAAACAGTATCTCCATCTCTCAAAAATCAAATTCTATTTTAAAAGGGAGGGCGATTGTGCAGGATGAATGGAGGAGAAAAATCGAGGGATCAGGTGGGCAGTTTCATTCAAAGATCAAGAAAGGTACATGGTCCACGTGGTGAGATTTGAATTCTTCTGTTTCATTGAGATGCCTTTTGGGACTCTTACTTCTACTAATTTCAATACAGACACAAACTGCCTAGTTGTGAGTGGAGTGATGGATGACAAACATGCTGAGATGAAGAAGGCCAGGTAAAGCTGCCCTTGAATTGATACCTCAACTGCGTCTCCTTTTACAAGCCATTATATATATATTTTTTGATCCTCACAAGCCATTATATTGACTGCTATCAGTTTCATTGTCACAGAAGGATGAAGTTACCTGTAGTTAGAGAGGATTATTTGGTTGACTGTATTAATAGACAGAGGAAACTTCCTTTCGATTTGTACAAAGTTGAGGCCATTGGAGAAGCCTCTAGCATGGTCACTGTTAAAGTGAAAGGGCGAAGTGCTGTACATGAATCATCTGGCTTGCAAGATTCTGGCCACATCCTTGAGGATGGAAAAAGCATTTACAACACAACTTTGAACATGTCTGACCTTTCCACCGGTATTAACAGGTGGTTTAATTTCATTTCACCCTTAACTGAAGCATTTTAACTATTAGCATTTAACTATTTTCTCTTAAAATGTTATCCTATCTCAATGAAGTTTTTGTAACTAAGATTCTATTGTGAATGAAATGCTGGATGGACTTACGGATTGTTATGTTGCATTAGGAGCCGCTGTCAATACTCTTGCACTTCTCTTTTGTACGAATAGAGTGTAAGATTTGTTTGTTTTTCTCTGTGAAGTTACTATATCCTTCAAATCATTCAAGAGGATAAAGGTTCAGGTTGTTATGTTTTCCGCAAATGGGGTCGTGTTGGAAATGAAAAAATTGGAGGGAACAAGCTAGAGCAGATGTCCAAACCAGATGCGATTCAAGAGTTCAAACGTCTCTTCCTTGAGAAAACTGGGAACTCATGGGAAGCATGGGAAGACAAGAGCAATTTTCAGAAGCGACCTGGCAAATTCTTTCCATTGGACATTGTACTTCTGATCTGTTATTTCTCTTTGTTAGGGTTTTCCAAATATGAAAGTTCCCTCTTGGGGCTTATATTTAGTATTATTTTACTAATAGAAGAATTGATTTTGTAGGATTATGGGGTAAATAAAGAGGTCTCTAGGAAGAAAAATCTTAATGATGCCGGTAGCCAACTTGCTCGTCCATTAGTAGAATTGATGAAGATGCTCTTCAATGTTGAAGCGTACAGGTCATAACAGATTCTGTACTTATTTGATTTACTTTATTATTTTGAATTCCGAGAATATTTGCTAGAAATGTTTAACTTTTGCAGAGCTGCGATGATGGAGTTTGAGATCAATATGTCAGAAATGCCACTAGGAAAACTGAGCAAAAGTAATATCCAGAAAGGTACTTGTCTCCATTTCTAGTTCATGTTAATACTTCCATCACTGGAGACGTAGAAGCGGTCCCATCGTTGTCTTGTCAAACTTGTTCTACTTGCAGAATGCCAACTAGTTGTTTTAACTGCCTAATTTTAATGTGCTGAGATACTTCCTTACTATTTCTCCAGGTTTTGAGGCATTAACAGAGATACAGAATCTTGTAAATAGCAATCTGCATGATCTTTCACATAAAGAAAGCCTGATTATTGATGCCAGCAATCGCTTTTTCACTGTGATTCCTTCTATTCATCCTCATGTGATTAGGGATGAGGATGATTTTAAGTCAAAGGTAAAAATTGGCCTGGATGTCCATACGTATTCCATGTTTTGGATTGGCTCGATCTCAAGATCTTTGGATGTCTCTTTTTTGCTTGATTCATGAGAATCTGCCACATTCTTAGTTTCGTTCTTCCTTTTTTTTTGTGATATTCCTCCTCATTTTTATGCTTGGCCGGCCATACAGTATCCTTTTCTCCTATGGTGTGTACCTTTTGGTTTGAAGTCTTAGTTTATAAGGGTTTGCTTGACCCAAAACTCACTGCCCCCTCCTCCCGCGTGGGTGGGGTCCTGCATGTATGGCTGCCAGTGGAACGACAGGGCTAGTGTACTCATTTGTGTATTGATTGATTTGTGTGTATTTGAATAAGCCCTCAAATCTTATTGAACCATTGATGCTTTCACTTGGAGCACATGCCTGATAATGTTCTATAGGCTTTCTTGATCCTGAATGTTCTGCCTATTGATTCTGATCAGTTGACCTTTCCAAAATCAAATCTGTGTATGGTAATGACAGTTCAAATCTATGTATGCTAAACCATTTAGTGGTCTGCATGTGGGAGTACACGAGGGCATAGTTGGAACTGTTCTGGTTCCTACTCTCTCTGTCTCTGTCTCTCTCTCCATTTTTATATGGAGATGCACCTATGTATTGCAAGGTTTGGTAGAGCATATCATGTGGTTCATACCCAGTTCTTCATGTTGATGACTTAAGATAGTAGGTTTATTCAAAACATGCATTTAGAGTATCTCACTATTCACACACACTCCAACCAAAACTCTTCATTTATATCTCTACTTTTCAAAAACTCATTGATTTCTTGCATAAACTCAACTTTCCCTCCAAAATATGAACTCTAAACTTCTTAAGTGTTATCTAGATATATTGTCCTTAAGGTAGTGATTTTCATTTTTCACTAAAAGACAAGAAGTGGAGTGCATTTATCAAAGAGTACTAACTTTATAAAAACTGAATCATGAGATTGTAATTTGTGCATATTTTAAGATTTTAAAATGGAAATGAAGAATGTTCTTAGTATTTTGAATGACTCTTCATTTATGGAGATTCATTTTGAAGGATGCAAATGAAATATGGTTGGAGAGGTTCCATTCTTTAATTTGAAGATTTGAACATTTGGTTGTAGATGCTCGAAGTGAATCCGGAAGTTACGCAGCACTTCAGGTGCTTCTAGTAGTATTGGTAGAAATTAGTTAGCTGGAAAATACTTGAACGGTGTGCATATGAACACCTATGATAAGCTTTGAGTATGACTGTACTTTGCAAATTATTGGTCTGTCTGCCTCGTGAGGTTCACTTTCTGTGAAAAAGCTGTAAAAGTAATAAAATTATCTTTTAATTGTAGGTGAAAATGTTAGAGGCTCTCCAGGACATTGAAATAGCCTCCAGACTAGTAGGTTTTGATGATGACAATACCGACTCCTTTGATGAAAATTATAAGAAGCTTCGCTGTGACATTGCTCCACTTCCTCACGATAGCGAAGACTATCGACTGGTTGAGAAGTATCTCCAAACTACTCATGCCCCTACACATACTGTGAGTTCATGTTTTGAAATTTGTGCACTGGATGCACATTATTCTAGTCTGACAAAATGAATCTGTCTCTTTTAACCTTCTATTTTCATAAATGTGTCTTGAGAAAGCATTCTGATATCTCAGGATTGGGCTCTTGAACTGGAAGAAGTTTTCTCATTGGAAAGGGAAGGGGAATTGGATAAGTTTGCTCCCTATCGAGAAAAGCTTGGGAACAGAATGCTTCTATGGCATGGTAAGTTGAAATACATACCGTAAGCTTTTTCTCGGAAAAGGAAAAATCATTGGTGGTGCATCCGAGGCTGGGTCAAGACCCTAATAAAAAATTATGTTCTCCAGGTTCTCGGTTGACAAATTTTGTGGGTATACTTAGTCAAGGACTGAGAATAGCTCCTCCCGAAGCTCCAGCAACTGGATACATGGTCTTCTCTCTCTCTCTCTCTCTCTCGCTCTCTCTCTGCGTGCGCGCGCGCGCACGCGCACTCTTAAGCCATGTATTCATATATCAGAATTACTTGCTAATCGACAGAAAATATTTTGATGATGTGTAGTTTGGCAAGGGACTTTACTTTGCTGACCTGGTTAGTAAGAGTGCCCAGTACTGTTATACTGATAGGAAAGATCCTGTGGGTTTAATGGTTCTAAGTGAAGTTGCCTTGGGAGAGGTTTATGAACTCACAAATGCCAAGGTGAGCGGACATTCTATGATGTGCATCTATTTTTGTTCTTCCAAATATGTGTTCTTTGCTTAGACTTCCATTATGTATCTGCATGCCATTGAGGACTCTTCTTTCTGTGTATTTTTGCATATATCTTTCATCGTTTCATGATTTTGCGATTTCCGGAACGATCTTATGCGTCCAACATTATTTTTGCATGCCATTGAGGGAATACAGAAGACCTTTCTTTTTGTGTTTCTTTTCTCTCCATTCTTTCCTATGTGCACTTTTGTGCTATTAATCTCCTTTAATATTCACTTCAACATGAAAACCTCCTTTAATATTAACTCTTGTGTACAAAATTGCTGTAATTTAGTATATGGACAAACCACCTCGAGGAAAACACTCTACTAAAGGCCTTGGCAAGAAGGTACCTCAGCAATCAGACTATGTTAAGTGGAGGGATGGAGTTGTTGTGCCTTGTGGCAAGCCAGTGGAATCGTACAGTAAGGCATCCACATTGATGTATAATGAATACATCGTCTACGACACAGCTCAAGTAAGTTCTGATCTGCACTTCCTCGATCGGCTTATGCTTTCATTCTTGTAGCAAGTCGTAATGAATGGCCAAATTTCACGACTCCAAATTTAGCTGAATAGTGTAGAGTAGTTTATTGTTATGAAGAAAACAGAATTTGCCAGGGTACACTTTATCTTGTCAGTAATGCTATAGCGTTTTACTTAATTGATGGTGCCATAGCTGCACTGTTGTGATTACTGTCGGTAAGCTGCGTAAGCATCACCCGCTCACCGCTCGTCACCAAGGCTTCTAAAGGTGATCACAGATTTCAAAAAAATAACGTCAGTTTTCTCCCGTTCTTTACAAAAAATTTGAAGTAATTGTTTTCAGTTACATTGGTAAATTATCAGTTCACCTTTCCAAACTCATGGTTTTACAAGATTCAAAAAGTACAGAATTCTTAGATTGTGTGTTTGAAAAATGTTCCACATATCAAACTCTTGGTTCTGATCCTAAAATAAATGTCTACATGTGGCCAAAATTTTAAATCCAGGGTATAGTGCGTACAGTCACATGAAGCAATTCCACTCAAGAGTGCTTTTACCTGCTTAAGTTAAATATTGTTTCCCCAATTATTTCATTGTCCACTAACTCTCTCTCTCTCTCTCTCTGACAGGTGAAGATGCAATTTTTGTTGAAGGTGAGGTTTCATTACAAGAGGTGAGAAGCTGCTGGTAAATGTATGTGTATAACGCGTGGTATTGAATAGCTTTATCAGGTGTTTTGGGTTGGTGGGTGCTCAGTCTTCCTGTAGATAAACTGAGTGAGCAGTTGAGCTGAATTTTGTGTTCAATGGGTTTTCCCCCCCATTTGGTAAGATCTCATTTTGGGGGTTTTCTGGAGATCTACTTATGGAAAGAGTAATGGGTTTTGTAAGTAATGAAACTATGGATGTTCACAACATCAACCGATCCTGTAATGAAGGATGTTTAGACATCATGCAGGAGGGGTTCTTTTGTGTATAATAATACTACCAACTAATATGGTGAAGTCCAGCTTTTGTTGGCCAAAAATTCTACCAACTTAACTTTAACACACAACTCCATACACAATGGCTCCGGTCGCAGCTGCGTTCGGAGGGACCCATGTGCATCGAATAGCTCTGGACGCAGTTGTGTCTGGAGTTGTGTTTTAAAGGTGTGTTGGTAGCAATTGCTCTCTTGCATTCCTCTTGCATGTGCGCCACGTGGGTTGATGTTTTTGTATTTTTTAAAAACAAAGCGATTTTTGGAGGAAGCTGCCATTTTCCTTGGTTAGAGCTGACGTCCCCAATCATGCTCTCTTGTGTGATGTTATTATATATACTGCTGCCTAGCCTGCCTTTGTGCTCATGGACGTGGCTGCCGTTGCCGAGCATTTTAACGTACATTTTTCCTCATAGAAAATTCGTTGTTGAGGTTAGAATTGGATGTTCTCAGTGGGGAACATGGAACTTGTCTTCGAGCATTTTTTTAGGCTACTTTCAGTTAGTTTGATTTTTGTCTTCACATATCATCAATGCAGCATTTTGCACAAGGGTGTCGCAACATCACTTGCCTCTTTTAGCCACCGCCTGCCGTTTATGTTGCTGTCAAGGAAAAAAGGACTCCATAGTCGTCCGTAGGGGTGAAAACGAGCCAAGCTTTGTAGTGTTTGAGCCCGGCTCGTTTACTAAGACGAGCTTATAATTCAACTTGGTTCTCAGCTCATTTATAAATGAGCCGAGCTTTTGAGTGTTGAGTACTGCTTGTTTAGGAAACAAGCCTAAAACTTGAGCTCGGTTCAATTTTAAACGAATCGAGCCGAGCCATGACAGATTGGTTCGTCTGGATTGGCCTCGTACAATTTAGGCCAACTTATAATAAGGGGCCCTATTTAGTATTTAGTTTTGGGAGAAAAATTAAATATTGTAATCAAGAAAATTAGAAGATAGAATGTAGTTTTCCAAGCAAGTCATGTGTAGATAAATGGTCAAGAAAACTAATGCGACACATGAAAAATTAAATTTAAAAAAATGGGGAGGTGATTTTATTTAGTAGAACTAATGCTACATATGAAAAAATAAATTCAACAAAAGGGGCATGTGATTTTATTAGTCGAATTATTCTTGTTATTTAATATATTTTGCAGCTTTATTTTGAAGGGAACAAATTGCTGCAGTAGTTTTTTTTTTTTTTGAACATGTCACATTGATTAAAAAGACAACCAGATCACGAGTTACAATCTTTACGCAAAATAGAATCAAAATCGGGCGGAATACAACCCAACTGAATAGAAGAACAACTGTTAATACTATAAGAAGCCAACCAATGAGCAGCCTTGTTCTTCATTCTACCAGCCCAGGTGAAGGACCAATTTCTTTCTTTAGCCCAAGTTTTGATATCTTCCACCACAGTATAGATTTCCCATGGACAATTAATTCTTCCTTGAACGCTCTGAATCACCACTTGACTATCAGACTCGAAAATCACTTGAGAATAATCTGCTTCAATTACTGAATTGCAAGCTATCCGTAGCGCCCAGGCCTCTATTGCACAAGCTGAAGACACCGTCACTTTCCCACACCGCCAAAATTGAGCAGTTCCACTACTATCTCTGGCAATTACACCAAAGGCGGCAATGCCGCGAGAGGAAGAAAAAGCTCCATCTACGTTGACTTTTAAAACCCCAGGAGGGGGAGGTGACCAACTAGAATCATTCCTTTGTTTAGGCACCACAATTTTTCCAACCATATACACAGCTTGCAAGTAATCCCCATTTGCCATCTCAGCCTTATGGATAGTGGTTATCGGATTTGGCAAATTGCCCTGGAAAATACACTCGTTTCTTGTCTTCCAAATTGCCCAACAAATCTGAAAAATCGCCCCAACTATTTCAGGTGTTGTTTCTTTAGCTAACGTACCACATAGTAAATCCTCCATCCACCTGTCAGCCGAAATAATAGGATTCTCCAAAACCCACAAAGCTTTTCCACTGCCAAACCACACTGCTTTAGTCCAAGGACATCGAAAGAGAATATGCTCAATAGATTCACTCTCCGTTTCACAGATGGGACAGAGAGGAACTTGGGCACATTTCCTTCGATACAAATTCGATTTACAAGCAACCCAATTCCGAACAACTTTCCACATGAATAAACGTACCTTTGGAGCCGTCGGGACAGCCCACAAACGAGTCCACATTGACTTTGAAGGAGCATAGGAGGTAGAAGGGGGGGGGAGGCTTTTCCTTAGACGCAACAATTTTTGCTTGACGGTACCCAGACTTCACAGAATAATTCCCAGAGCTAGTGTGCACCCAAATAATCTTATCCACACCGTTAGTTTAAGAATCTACTTCTCCATGAGGTTTTGAGTTCAAAATGAGGAAGCGATGCACACCTTTTTAACACTTCCCAGAAAGAATGTTATTATTAGACCAGCAAAATTTGAGTTTTGAGGATCGAACTTGCAAGCACCGGTGGAAGAACAAGCCACTTCGCCGTTGAGCTACACAACCGGAGTACACCATGGCCGGAGTAATACATAAACGCAACTTGTAAAATGGGGTCCCTCTGTTTGGGCCTAAAATTGGGGGCTCTTGGCGTCGGCCTGCAGGTTCGCTTTTATTTAGCGCTGGGCCTATCTGTTTCAAACGCTTTCTGTGCATTTTCATGTGCACAATGTTGCCTTTTAGGCTGTTACTTTCTGCTTCGTAAATCTCCTCACAAATTTATGATCTGAATAGAATTCCGAAGTTTTATCACCATTTCTTTACCATTTTAGTTTTGACTGTGGGTGGGGAAAACGCTCACTTCATAACCCATTTGGTGACTCCAAAGCTTCCAAACTGGAGTAATTGAAATGGAAACAGTATAGAAGTATCTTACTTATTCCCCTGCAAGATTTTTGATAACTCAAATTCCAATCCCACCACTCATTTGCGAAGAGCTTAAATAAGGTCGGAGCAAAATTTCGTATGAACTGGCTTTCTAAAGAATTAATAACACCTTAAAAATTTCAAACATAAGACTAAAATCTCTTAAGAAAAACAAATTCTTAAGTCTCAAGCATCAAAACTACTTCAACCCCAGGATTTCCCTGCATGATTCAAAATTCAAAGTCTCCCATTAAAAGCCCCACTTATATTTCTACTTTCGAGTTTAATAGTAGGAGTATTTCTTTAATGTAATCTTTCTTGAATACCCCCTAACTCTTTTTCAAAGGGCCCAATTATAATACACTAATCTCTAATTAGAGGGGCCTCTAATTAGAGTGCTCCGTAATATCATGTAGATATAGTACAGTATTTTATTTTATTCAGTATTAAACTATTACGAGTCAAAAGAGCGTACACGTGGCATTGAAGAAAATTCAGCAAAGCAACAAGCAGCAGCAGTCCCCAGGTGCGGCGATCGGCGGAAAATAGATATCTTTAATTATTACTCCTAAATACTACTACTATACCAACATCATTTGAAATCAAACTCATCTTAATTAGGTAACCCAAGGGTCGGCCCAGGGGTCTTGACACATGATTTGGGGATTTGGCGTTAGATTTTCTGTGCCCAAAACTCATGTATCTCTGTGCCAAAGGATTTTCGGTCGTTGGAGTGTGTGTATTTCAAGGCCTAAGATCCAACGACTAGAAAACCCTTCAACACAGAGGCACAGGGTTTCTGGCACGAAGTATCTGGTTCCTGGAGATTTGCATTCTTTTAAGATTTTACATTCAATTTTCTTTGTTAGCAATTTTTAAGACTACCTCAATACATGCTTGAGTGTGTGAAATGACTGTAAGAATTAAACCGAGATGCACAGCGCAAGCTAACTTATGACATTGTGCATCACAAAAAAAAATCCCATCTAAGTTAAACAACAAAAGCAAATAACTAAAATAATAAAATGGCAGTCAGCAAATGAAATCACATACCTCTAAACTGGTCTAACCATCAATAAAAATAACATACCCATATTACATCAAACCATTAATAAATGTCCCCTTATACCCCTACACTCATACCTTCCATGTCCCCCATTTCTTCCCCCCTTTATTTACCTTAACACCCCGGAATCAAGTCCCTTCCAATAGTATTTATCATCACCATTTCCTAGTGTGCCCGTGTGCCTACTAAACTTTTATTATAAGTAGTAAAGGTCACCTTCACTGTACTCTCTCTCTCTCTCTCTCCATCTGTAATTTTCTCTCTCATCTTGTTTGGAGAGATGGCAGCCGGAACAGGATCCCCGTGCGGTGCATGCAAGTTTCTGCGGCGGAAGTGCGCCGCAGACTGCATCTTCGCGCCATACTTCTGCTCGGAAACAGGCCCGGCCAGGTTCGCGGCGATCCACAAGGTGTTTGGTGCCAGCAATGTGTCCAAAATGTTGTCGCATGTCCCGGTTGCGGAACGGTGCGAGGCTGTGGTCACAATTGCTTACGAGGCTCAAGCCAGGGTTCGAGACCCTGTGTACGGCTGTGTTGCACATATCTTTGCTTTGCAACAACAGGTTAATTGTTGTCCAATTTATTCTAGTTTCAAATATCACTTTTTCATATATTGCATCTTTTGTTGTTCAGCGTTATTACTCATATTGGCGAAGGTTTCCTTCTTGGGTAGGTTTCTTTGTTTTCGTGTGGGTTTTTCCAGATGGTCTTCAATTTGATAGTTGAATCTCTCTCTCTCTCTCTCTCTCTCTCTCTCTCTCTCTCTCTCTCTCTCTCTCTCTAATTTGATAGTTGAATCTCTCTCTCTCTCTCTCTCTCTCTCTCTCTCTCTCTCTCTCCGACTCTCTATTTTGTTGACCTGTTTTTTTAGTTGCTTTATTGAGTCATTTTTTTTGGACTACTAGCAGGCGAAACATTACTCAGTAGGTCCGTATTAATTCTTCTGTTCTGGTTTGTTTGTTTTCATTTTGATTTTTTGAGAGCGTTTGACCTCTTAAAAATTATTTATAATTTTCAATTCATAATATTTTTAATATGTAATATGGACCTTATTTGATAGATCTCAATTAGTTTTATTATACAAAATCTTCAAAATCATAAAAAATATTATAAAATGTAAGATATAAGTATATTTTTTAAAGACACAAATTTCGACAATTGAACAAACAAATTGGGATGGAGGGACTATACACTAAGCCGCACTATGCAACGTAGCATTAGTCGTCGCTTGGTATGTGCCAACCTAGCTTAAATATGACATCACTTTTTTTTTTTGACAGCAAAGAAAGAATTTATTAATTTAGTGTAATGGGTACAATGATTAAAAGGAACAAAAGAAAGGAAAACGGCATCACAACGGGAGGGCAACATCCCAATAGGATTGACACCCAACCTGGCCTCCTGATAACCATATGTCACTTGAGCTCAATAGAAGATTACAAGGGTGATTTAAAGCATCTTGTGGGCACGCGTCCCGAAAAATCCTCGATTTTTGGTTTTAAGGCGGGGTGCGGCCCTCTTTGGAAAAGCGCGGCGAAACGCTTCGATTCAGAGTCGCCACTCGGGTTTTAGCGGTGAAACACCCAAGGAACCGAACTAGAAAACGTTTGCCACGTTTGCTTGATTTTGAAAAAGGCGTAGACCGGTCCGTCGTCACCTTTGATATCTGAGGTTCGGGAGCCAGGTTACGAGAGGGAAAGGATTTTATGACACCCCTCTCGCCCAATCCGGAGATCGGTCTCTACTCGGGCATTTTTGTAAAACCTTTGCATTTTTCTCTCATTAATCATTTTTAGCCAGTTAGGGAGGGGGAACAGTTAATGGGGGTTAAAACTGTAACAAGTTGCAACTATGTGACTTTATGTTTATGGATGATTTGCTTGCAATAGTAAACATAGATTGAGAACAAGCACTGAGAGCAGCCTGAATGAGTTGGAGTACGCTGCTCTAGAGGGAAGTGAGCAGGCTCCGCACCAGCATGCACTGGCCGAACCACTACATGCTGGTACGACTTGCGCACACCACCACCAAACTAGCGTACTCCACTTATCTGGTCTCACAGTTTTTGTTTGCAACCCTCTGGGCTCTGGAAAAGGATTAGCGCACACCCAGGACAAATCACACAATTAATAAAGCAGAATATATACAGTTACAGCCAGATAAAATGGCTTCAAGCCACGAAAGACAACATAATACCCCAAAAACAGTGTGATGACATAAAAGAGGCCAAGACTAAGCTAAGATGCAAGGGCCAGCCACTGGATCTTGGGAAAGACTGCCGTACGCCAGTCAAAGGACACCGTACGCCAGTTATTTTCCTTACCCAGTGCTTGGCTTTGCATCATCTGGGCTCTGGAACATGACCAGAAGGATCCCAGAGGCCTTCTAAACAGATAAAGAGTAAGCATTTAACTATTATAGCTAAATAATTCTAAATATAGAAAGCAGTAAACTGGTTATTAGCATGCTAAGGTGATTGACAGAAATGTAAGCAAGCGAAAACGATGATCAATGATCTCCACGCTAGTAGTGCACATACTGCCATGACTGGCATATGGCATTATGTTACTAGCGTGCGCCATTTGTTCATCTCACACGATTGTTATATTTACCAGTTTAAGGCTAGGACTAGTATTGACTACTAGCCTAGACCTTACTGGTTCCCCTCAGGGGTCGAAAACAGAAAGCCACACAAAGGTGGTATACCTTTGATGTAAGGATTGAAGGTGGTTTGAACTTTGAGGTTGAAGATGGAGGTTGGATTTAGATTGAATGGTAGTGTGGATGGGTGGAAGTCTTTCACCTCTTTCTCTTTCAATGGAAGAGAAGAGAGAGAGCAAAAAAGAGGAGAAAAATGAGCTAGACTCTTAATGGTGGTTAACCCCTTGCAAATGAATGCAAGGGAGGTATTTATAGAGGAGAGATGGACTGAGATCAGTTGGTTAAGGGCTGGTTTGGCTGGTTGGATTAAGAGAGGGAGCCTCACATGCATTAAATGCATGGGACTAGTTGATGGGGGGTGTAGGAGAGAGAGGGGAACGTCCCTGCCGAGTATAATCATCAGGGGGACTGTAGCCCACGTCAGGGTGTCACAAAAGTCTCGTCCATGTGGCTGAATAAAGTTGATTTGACTGGGCTTGACTGGCGTGCGCCATATTTGGACCTGCGTGCGCCAGTGAGAACTGAGTCAACGGTCGATGACCGACACGTGGCAGTTCACTAGCGCATGCCAAGAGAACACTGGCGTAAGCAAGTAGGGTTTTGCTGGGGCCATCTGGCTCGAAGGGTTTGAGGATGGAATTCGAAAGGGTTTAATGAGAAATGTCCAAAGCTCAAAGCTCAAGACCTGCCATCGACCTTTGAATGTTCTCGACCTTTAATCATCATTGGGGCAACAAAAAGACCGTAAGATAGGTTTATACGGATAGTTCAGAATAGGGTGTCTACACATCTCAGCCTTGACCCAAATTTTTACCTAATTTAGGGTCAAAAGTTGGGTAAAAATTCATTTTGGATCAAGCTCACTCCAATGGCAAAAACCTATATTGACCCAATTCAATGGCATAGAGGTAAATAAAAGATAGGAGACGATTAGTCCGGCAAACTCCGGCGAAGTTCAGCAGCTCCAAAAGGTAAAACCTTCTTCTTCGTCTGTATTTTCATATAGAACTTGGATCGTTGCACCTTCTTCTTCGCTGAACCTCTTCGTCTGCAGTTTCTTCTTCTTCTTCGGCTAGGTACAACCTTCTTCTTCGTCTGCACACACACACTCTCTCTCTCTCTCTCTCTCAAGAACAGTTGGAAAAAAATGGGTTTGAGCCTATCTTGTCCCAAAATTGGGAAAAGAAATGGGTAAAACCCAAATATGGGAAAGGGTTTGGGTCATGATTGGAGAGGAGTTTGTAGAAACTTAATATCCATCTCAAAATTAATTGGCAATGAGTGGAGAGGTCCCAAATGTTATTGAGTGATCACCCATTCTACTCACAAGCAATGTCACTCTATTTCCTTAACAGAGTTTTTGAGGGTTTTGCCCATGTTTTAGATTTGGGTCTTAAAATGGGTCAAGACTGGAGATACTCTAAGGAATCGCTTTGATAGTGCTATTATTTATCTTTCTTCATATTATCTTATTGTAGTATCTACTCAAGTTAATCAAATTACTTCCTTATAAAATAGTAATGAAAAAAGACAAATGATTACTTTTCCTCCTATATATATATTAACAACTATATGATTATTATTAATGGATGGACACACGGTCACATTGTAGGCAAGATCGATATACTCAACAATTAGGGAAGCTATATGGTATCCCCTTCTTAGGGTGTGACCACAACATATCATATTAGTATGTCTTTTCATGTCAAATGATATGCTATTGTGTGGTGATTGTTATGATGAGGGACACCGTAAGAAAGGAATTTTGAAAATGTTAAGCCATTCTGATAAATGTAATGCATGATATGGTGAAAAATGTTGTGTCTTATTTATAGATGCTATGCCATGCATTTTATAGTATTATTTTCTTACGTTGTTTTGTGACTTTTTATTACGCCTTATTACGGTGAAAGTCAAGGATTCAAGGGGATATGGTATCCCCAAGACAAGACAAAATGGGATACCTGGGCATATGAATCGCCCAATCAATTAATTACCCCAAAACACAATTTCTCCATTAATTTTTGTTCAATTGGCTTTGAGTCAACCAACTAAATCACACACTTAGAGATCAAACCTTTGCCATATGCACGATTGGGAATAATGAGCTATATAATGTATATTGAAAATGTAAATATGTTTTTCTTTTGTTATTGATTTAGGTGGCATGCTTGCAAGCCCAACTGATGCAAGTGAAGGCTCAAATGGCACAAAACCTGATTGACTCAAGCAATGTACAAAACCAATGGCCTGGAAATTTGGTGGGAGCTCTACCAAGTCCAACTTATCCAAACTACATGACCTCAATCTCTCCACAGAGTTCACTCGAGTCAATTGATCGCAGCAATGATATTGATGGAATGAGAATGCAAGAGTTACAAAGCTGCAGAGATGACCTAAGTTCTTACCAGCCTTGCAATAAGAAGATTAGACCTTCACAAACTGAATTGGGTGAGCTTCAAGAACTAGCCCTTAGGATGATGAGGAACTGAATTTTGATTTGTACTAAAGTTTTGATCAGTATGGTTAGTGAGATTTTGAAAGTTATGGGCTATATGGGTTAAT